>NC_139998.1:51586302-51721980 GCF_964263955.1 Coregonus lavaretus
TCTAACATGGCTGCTCCATTAGACTCATGCATCACAATGTAGATGTCATCCAACATCGCTACTACGTTTGTCCTATTGTCTGATTGGACATGGCTTGCACAACACCAGCCCCACATCAGCTCCTTCAGTGTGGCTGTGTTGATTGAATCCCAGTGGGTAATCAGAGACATATGGATCTGCTCTGACATCTGAGGACCAGGCCACTTCTATACTATCGCAACCTGACTTTAAGCGTCAGTTGTCAGAGCAGCTTACCGATCACTGCACCTGTACACAGCCATTCTTAAATTAGCCCACCCAACTACCTCATCCCCATATTGTTATTTATTTTGCTAATTTGCACCCCAGTATCTCGTGGTCCTCTGTAGCTCAGCTGGTAGAGCACGGCGCTTGTAACGCCAGGGTAGTGGGTTCGATCCCCGGGACCACCCATATGTAAAAATGTATGCACACATGACTGTAAGTCGCTTTGGATAAAAGCGTCTGCTAAATGGCATATTATTATATTATTATTTGCACATCATCTTCTGCACATCTATCATTCCAGTGTTAATACGAAATTGTAACTATTTTGCACTATGGCCTATTTATTGCCATACATCCATAACTTACTACATTCGCACACACTGTATATATATTTTCTGTTGTATTTTTGACTTTATATTTTGTTTACCCCATATGTAACTCTGTGTTGTTGTTTTTAATCACACTGCTTTGCTTTATCTTGGCCAGGTCGCAGTTGTAAATGAGAACTTGTTCTCAATTGGCTTACCTGGTTAAATAAAGGTGAAATATATATTTTTAAATAAACATACCAAAGCTCCCCAGTTCTTTGTTTCTACAGAGGACTTAAATCAAGTTTAACCAATGACTGTATATATGAATGGACAAAGCCATCGATCACGTGACACAATTCATTCCAATATGAAGACTCAATAGTGCATTTGAAGCCAAAGAAGTCGGTTAAGATGGTGTCTCGTGTGGGAGATTTATGTAGACATAACATGCACAGTTTGAGCTACTCCAGGAATAATTGTTGCAGGCTGACTCGGTGCTGCCCCCTCTCATTGAGTATCTCAAGTTGAAGGCTGACCGGGGTACTGCAGGCTGCCATTAGCTACTCAATTATCCTTATAACTTTTTCTGTGTGCGATTTAAAAGATAATTGGTTATAGGACATACATCAGGTGTAATAGAAGCAATTATTGGTACTATGATTGTCTTTTTATTTAACACTAAGATTGAGCACGAAGATTGCCATTTTCCCATTCACTATGAATGGAGGATCCTGTTTTTTGCAAACAATGCCTGCAGTACCATGGTTGGCCTTGAACTTTGTGGCTTCAATGAGAGGGGGCAGTCATTCTCCCTGAGTTTAACTCAATTCACTAGAACAGGGTTCAATTAATCGCATGACTGGGCAGCACACCAACTACAAGCTAAACTAATCACCTCAGATGTACAATTAAGCAATGGTCCAGGCTTCACAGAAAAAGGAAACATCTAGATTGATTTGAAAAAAATTAAAAGACAAGGAGGGCGATTTCAAAGTATTTTTTCTCCAAATATGTAAAAATAGAGTGTACTTCCTTTTCTGCCCCCCATCCCCTCAGTAGCACCCACCCTAAACACGTCAGCTCTCCAGAACTTCCAGGAAATACTGTGCAGGGAAGAGAAGCAACATGAGAGCTTAGCTGAATTTATAGCACATGGCCAGGCAGAATTAGCTACTGACGTAAGATCCCTCAGCAAACTCTGAGAATGTCACTTTCCATGTGGAAACTTCTCAGACAAGGGCTTAGTCCATTCTAAAACTGAGTCTTTCTTAAGACAGAGAGCCATTCAAGAACATAACATCAGCCAGTGGCTGACTGTGGACAATGTCACCTCAGTCAAAACACCAAACTGGTGGTGACTAACTCTGTCCTGCCCTTAGAGTACACTACCCAGTGTACACCACCCCCTTCTCATTTCTCCCCACTGTGACAGACTGGACAGTGAGATACACCCAGGAAGAATCCACCACAGTTAGTCTTTCACCTCATCATCTCCCTCCTCCCTCTATACCTCTCCCTCTATACCTCTCCCTCCTCCCTCTATACCTATCTCTATACCTCTCCCTCTATACCTCTATACCTCTCCCTCCTCCCTCTATACCTCTATACCTCTCCCTCCTCCCTCTATACCTATCTCTATACCTCTCCCTCTATACCTCTATACCTCTCCCTCCTCCCTCTATACCTCTCCCTCTATACCTCTCCCTCCTCCCTCTATACCTATCTCTATACCTCTCCCTCTATACCTCTATACCTCTCCCTCCTCCCTCTATACCTCTCCCTCTATACCTCTCCCTCCTCCCTCTATACCTCTCCCTCTATACCTCTCCCTCCTCCCTCTATACCTATCTCTATACCTCTCCCTCTATCTCCTCAACCCCAATTCAAAGCTCTCCCTCCTCCCCAACACTAACTCAGAGCACTCCCGCCCTCTCCCTCTCTCTCTCCCCCTCTCTCGCCCGCTCCCTCTCCCCCTCAAAGCCCATAGTGTAGTTCTGTGGGATTAACAGTAAACTGTCAGTTCCATAGACAAATGGCCCTTTGGTCTCTATGGAAGTGCTCTCTGGCTACAGCAGTCCATCCTCACAAAGCTGTCAAAGTTTCACATCCCAGATAGTTAATTCAGAACTGAGAAGATGGAGGGTCCCACAGCTGATCCAAACCTACAGCACATAGTTACATTTAGTCAAGCTTAACAGATGCTGGGCCTGGCAAGAGACTTAGTCTTTTTCCATAGGCAGGATCCTTCCCAAGGAGACACCCAAGAGTTCGTCCCCTCACAGGCCACACGAGAAATCACATCACATATTTACTCACACACACACACACACACACACACGGAGCCTCACCTCAATGCCAAACCCGGAACCCGGATTCACTCAAGCTGATGAATGCCTCTTTAATGAAAACAAGACTAACTAAGAGAGACCCTCCACTCTGGTCACCGGCTGTTTGGATCAGGCTACTGCTCCCTCCCATGACGAGCGATATTGTGATCCTCCAATAAATTAGACATGATTACGACTGCACTGTGTGTCATTGTGTTCAATTCCCAGGTTGATCTAAAGCAAGGAGCTGGAACCAATATCAAACAAACAGCAGAAGCACCAATTCTGTCCTGCCCTTAGTGTACACTACCAAGTGTACACTACCCCTGCTCCTGGATGCAGAAATGAGTGCATGGACAACCAACTTCTCTCTGTGGATTGATTAAGGCTTAACAATTATGTCAACACAGTTGAGAATGTCACCTCCTGGCCAGGTCTCTCTCTTCTCTCTCTCTCTCTGCAGCCTCATCTCCCATCGCAAACACTGCAGTCTTCTAGGCAGTGCCTCCCAATGTCCTCCCTACTTTCCCCTAGCCTTCTGATTGTTAATGAGGTAGAGAGCATTAGTGTGATGCCGTAACACAGAACAGTTCATTCGGGAGAGTGCACCCACATTCCTGCTATGCTGTTATCCGCTCAGATGCAGTCTCAGATGCAGTCATGCAGACAGTCTTTGGCCGAGCCAAGTGCCACTCTGTCTAGGGCCAGCCATGATCACCGTGGGCACAGTGCAGTAAGTTAGTTATGGCACGCTTCAGAGTCAACCAACCTGCGGTGGATTCAGGAGTGGCACACATGCAGAAATGAATGTGCACTGCTACTAGCGGGGGAAAACGAGCAATGAAATGCTAGCTGTTCCCGTAGACTTCCAGTCATTGATCCAACGTTTATCCATTTAAAAGTGCAGTGGGCCACCGCTAATAAATGCATATGGGGAAAACACTGCATCGCTCCTGGTCCTTAATCTGTGGGCTAGAGCTGGCTCTTAATGCAGGAAGGTGGAGACCAAGGTTGTGCTCTGGCCCTTTCACCATACATCTTCCCGGTCTAAGCTACTATCCTTCATTAGTGGGTAATATCCCTTATCAAAAGGTTCCAGAGATAAATTCTCTCTATCCTGGGATCACCCTGATAGGATGGATTTCTGTTTGGTGTAAATAATATTCAGTCCCTCGACCCCTTCCTCCTTCTCAGCTCAAATCCTCTTCAATCGTCCACTAGAGCAACAGAGTCCAATACCAGGATCTGCTCTCCCATGCCAGACACTCCAGATCCTGCTCTAGCATATTGTGTAATAGAAATGTGGGGGAGAGAATTTGTTTTATATTTTTCCACTCTAAAAAACCCAGCTTCCAACTCCAACCTTCCTAGCTGGGGTTCCATTTGTAGTGGGGATCTCTCCTAGCTGGGGTTCCATTTGGAGTGGGGATCCCTCCTAGCAGGGGTTCCATTTGGTGTGGGGATCTCTCCTAGCAGGGGTTCCATTTGGTGTGGGGATCTCTCCTAGCTGGGGTTCCATTTGGAGTGGGGATCCCTCCTAGCAGGGGTTCCATTTGGAGTGGGGATCCCTCCTAGCTGGGGTTCCATTTGGGGTGGGGATCTCTCCTAGCTGGGGTTCCATTTGGAGTGGGGATCCCTCCTAGCTGGGGTTCCATTTGGAGTGGGGATCCCTCCTAGCTGGGGTTCCATTTGGGGTGGGGATCCCTCCTGGCTGGGGTTCCATTTGGTGTGGGGATCTCTCCTAGCTGGGGTTCCATTTGGTGTGGGGATCTCTCCTAGCTGGGGTTCCATTTGGTGTGGGGATCTCTCCTAGCTGGGGTTCCATTTGGTGTGGGGATCTCTCCTAGCTGGGGTTCCATTTGGTGTGGGGATCCCTCCTAGCAGGGGTTCCATTTGGGGTGGGGATCTCTCCTAGCTGGGGTTCCATTTGGGGTGGGGATCCCTCCTGGCTGGGGTTCCATTTGGTGTGGGGATCCCTCCTAGCAGGGGTTCCATTTGGGGTGGGGATCTCTCCTAGCAGGGGTTCCATTTGGTGTGGGGATCTCTCCTAGCTGGGGTTCCATTTGGTGTGGGGATCTCTCCTAGCTGGGGTTCCATTTGGGGTGGGGATCCCTCCTAGCTGGGGTTCCATTTGGAGTGGGGATCCCTCCTAGCTGGGGTTCCATTTGGAGTGGGGATCCCTCCTAGCTGGGGTTCCATTTGGGGTGGGGATCCCTCCTGGCTGGGGTTCCATTTGGTGTGGGGATCTCTCCTAGCTGGGGTTCCATTTGGTGTGGGGATCTCTCCTAGCTGGGGTTCCATTTGGTGTGGGGATCTCTCCTAGCTGGGGTTCCATTTGGTGTGGGGATCTCTCCTAGCTGGGGTTCCATTTGGGGTGGGGATCTCTCCTAGCTGGGGTTCCATTTGGGGTGGGGATCCCTCCTGGCTGGGGTTCCATTTGGTGTGGGGATCCCTCCTAGCAGGGGTTCCATTTGGGGTGGGGATCTCTCCTAGCTGGGGTTCCATTTGGGGTGGGGATCCCTCCTGGCTGGGGTTCCATTTGGTGTGGGGATCCCTCCTAGCTGGGGTTCCATTTGGGGTGGGGATCTCTCCTAGCTGGGGTTCCATTTGGTGTGGGGATCTCTCCTAGCTGGGGTTCCATTTGGTGTGGGGATCTCTCCTAGCTGGGGTTCCATTTGGTGTGGGGATCCCAAACTGGAAATACATCAACTCCTCGTTTTCCTTCTCTTTTTGGCTGATTGGCTAAGGTTGGCTATGGTTGGCTAAGATTGGCTAAGGTTTGCTATGGTTGGCTAAGGTTGGCTAAGGTTTGCTAAGGTTGGCTAATTGTATCAGGGTGAC
Organism: Coregonus lavaretus; assembly: GCF_964263955.1. Classification (NCBI taxonomy): domain Eukaryota; kingdom Metazoa; phylum Chordata; class Actinopteri; order Salmoniformes; family Salmonidae; genus Coregonus; species Coregonus lavaretus. Next base: position 51,592,028 of record NC_139998.1, read on the forward strand.
GACAGCGCTTTCAAGGAGACAGATGCCACGATGATCACTACACTGTTGCGTAGTGGAAAATGAGTCCTTGTAATTGGTTAGGGTCACAACCCCCCCCCCCCCCCCCTGTCCCTTAACACCGTTACACGCACCCACTCTGATCAATGCAGAGGTTTCAGGTCCACAGAAGTCCAGACCATGTCTTAATCTCAGAGGAGATCTATGTAGGAGAGGGTTGGAGCTGAACAACAACAGGTAGCCTGCTGAATGGATATCAAATCATCATTCACGGTGGAAAAACAAGTATCTGGAGTGCTCATGGGTGTAGAGCCTTGAGTGAAAGACTGGTGATAAACGTTTCAAGTTTTATTAGCCGAATGTACGGGATAGAAGCATTTCGCTACACCCGCTATAACATCTGCTAAACACGTGTATGTGACAAATAAAATTTGATTTGATTTGATACACCGTTCAACAAAATGCTTACTGGCAGGTTCCTTCTCGACAATGCAACAACAATAAGAAATAAGAAAAGATACGAATAGAAACAAAGTAAATACTGTGGAATGCTGTGGCTCCAAGAACAGCAGGATCCAGACACTGTGGTGACCTAGTGTCACTCATAAAGTCCCGCTGGGAGAGGAAGTTTCCTAAACAAAGTGACAATGGGAAATCAGTTTATCCACAATGAGATACAGAGCGACGTGCAGTCCAATGTGTCATATGGTGGGCCAGATGGAATTTGCAAAGGCAGACTATCCTCATATGTCAAATAATTTAATTAGTTAATTATAAATCAAATCTGGCCTCATTTGAACCGTATATAACCTCTGACCCTAGTCATATCCCAAGTGATCAAATTTTATTGCGTTCCTTTGTCTCTATAAATGTGTTGCGGTTAATTGGCAATAAATAGTTAACAGTAACGCAATAACTTTCCTAGCCACAAACAAAACTTCAAAACAAGGGAAACAAGTCATTAAAGAGAGGCAACCCTGTTTTCTTTTTCAAACAACTACCTTCTCTTTCATTTAAAACAGCACCCTACAGGGCTTATATGGATAGCATGTGGTTAGAATCTCTGGTTCACACCAGTTCACACGTGCCTCAGAGTGGCCTACCTGTCGCCCTCCCCAGGATGTGTTGGAGATGAGCACCTAGCCCAGAGCCCAATGGAGCCGATGAGACCAGGTCCTGGGAGTCCAGGGCCCGCTGAGGGCCTTTGATCCTGCTGTGGCTTTAGGCTGTAGAGCCAGCTCTGGCAAACCACCAGCTACTATTGGGGGCTACCCAGGCCAGGCCCACGGGCTGTACAAGAGTCTCCCTTTATCTCCTGCACAAGCATGGCGTGTCTCTCCTTTTAGCAAAGCAAACAACTGGAAAACAAAATATTTGCCTGGCTAAATGGTGGGAGAATTGGGGACACGCACCAGTCTGACTAGGATAGAACAGTTGGCGTCTGTGTTGGTGTCTGTGGGCCCTTCTGCTGCCAGGCCGAAAGGGGCCATTATGCCAGAGGCCGGGTCTAGAGGTGGGTGTGCGAGGCTGGAATTTTTAATAGTGGAGGAATGTTGTTTATTTTCACAAACACCACCACGCGCCCCCAGCTCGACACCACCCCCGGCTCGACAACACCACCACACGGGCCCCCGGCTCGACAACACCACCACGCGCCCCCGGCACGACAACACCACGCGCCGCCAGCTCGACACACACTGACACACATTCACAGAGCCTGCTCTTATCGATAGTCGTATTAGGCCAGCCAATAGGAATGCCTCAGATCTACCTTTGTACCTCAAGGCCTTGATGTGCTGCCATGTTAGCCAGTTCATAAAGACATCAACACGCAGGGAGACATGCAGAGACAGGTGGAGGAGGCAATCTAGAAAACAGCCATGGCGGCATTAGTTACCACCTTGTTTTGAGCCTATTATTCTGCTTGAAAACATCATAGGCCTTGCAACTACAATACATGACCTACACGTATCCCCTATTATTATACACGGAGTGGACAAAACATTAGGAACACCTGCTCTTTCCATAACATAGACTGACCAGGTGAAAGCTATGATCCCTTATTGATGTCACTTGTTAAATCCACTTCAAATCAGTGTAGATGAAGGACAGGAGACAGGTTAAAGAAGGATTTTTAAGCCTTGAGACAATTGAGACATGGATTCTGCATGTGTGCCATTCAGAGGGTGAATGGGCAAGACAGAAGATTTAAATACCTTTGAACGGGGTATGGTAGTAGGTGCCAGGAACTGAGTGTGTCAAGAACTGCAACGCTGCTGCTGGGTTTTTCACGCTCAACAGTTTCCCGTGTGTATCAAGAATGGTCCACCACCCAAAAGACATCCAGCCAACTTGACACAACGTTGGGAAGCACTGGAGTCAACATGGATAAGCATCCCTGTGGAACGCGTGACAGTTTGTAGAGTCCATGCCCTGATGAATTGAGGCTCTTCTGAGGGCAAAAGGGGGTGCAACTCAATATTAGGAAGGTGTTCCTAATGTTTTGTACACTCAGTGTCGACCTTAACACTAGGACCGCTGGGTCTCGACGGACCCCTCCCTTCAAGCTGATGAGCAGTCATTCTGACTGCAAAGTTCTAACAGTTGGATTTCATTTAGCTGTTATCCCTTTTCCTAACAATTTTGGTAACTTCCACTTGCTTGACACTTTGACATACTTTTGTTTGGTTGTAGTGCGTAATAGTCTCCAGGTTTTCTCTATATTCTGTCCCCGTCATCTTGTCATTCTTCAGCACCGTTGTGGGGGACTATGGCTGTGCGTGTGCCTTATTTAGCGCAGAGGGAGGGAGCTCCCATCTTTGTTCATGGTGCCGGCCAGACGTATTTTCTTTGCAAGCAACTTGTTCTCCATTGACAGTGAAGTTTAGAAGTTGTCCATGGTGACATTTCTCCCCTTACCAACATAAAGTTCCACAAGCCTCATCATCACATTCTCCGACACTCGCTCACCTGCTGCCCAATGTGGATATTTTCCCAGATATTGAAAGCTAGTCAGCATGTACAATTACGCATGCTCTCACTGTGTAGCCTACTCCAAGTAGGCCAGAGTAGACTGATAAGACTGCTTTGGTTTGGCGGACTGATATAGGGTGCATACCATTGTAAGATTATAATTAGAATGGATCAATATAATAAATGGCCTGCCCTGTTCTTCATTCACAATTGGTGATGACATAATTGTGCATGGTTTGCCTCCCCTCGCTCCTCAACTCACCCTTTCTCCCCCATCATACTGTACTTCATTTAGTTCATCTGCTGTTATATGTGTGAAATTAGTTTTGGTATAGTTTAGGTTCAGTTTCGAGACAATTATTGGGGTGATTATCAGCTGGGCACTGCACTTTTAACTGTCAGAAGAAGGAGCGGAGCAGACCCTCCTGTCAAGAAAAGGAGGGGCAATGGGGGAAAAACACTTTTAAAAAATGACATGCCCTCATAAAACTGGTTATGACTCCAGTTGTGTTTGTGATATTAAGATTCTAACAAGGACAGTGTGTTATATAGACGTATTTAGGAAAAGTGAAGGACGGAGGGGGGCATGACATTAAAAAATGGCAGAGTAATAACAAATATAAAATCATGAGCAGCGAAAATAACTGCTTTAGTGGTTCTAGTGTTAAAGGGGGAGGTTGGCGGTGAAGGGGGCACTTGAGATTTCTTCACAGTTCATATAGATCTTCTCATTGTTCCCACACCCATCTGCCAGCACCACAGTCAAAGCTAAGTGCTCTGGGGAAAGGGTTGATCACAGTGTAAATGTAGGCTATAGGCTATTAAATACAATTATAGGTTGCAATGATGATTCTCAATTTACTTGAGGGTACTTCTGCATTAATTCTTTTTCACAATCAACTGACCACAAAATGGTGTATTTGATGTTGTTGGTGCTTTAGAGATCGGAATAATTCACTAGTTTTGAGATGTTGTTAGGCATATACATGTTTGTGTTTTTAGATCTGGATTTGGGTGGCACCACCATGTAATTAGGTACCAGTGTAGGAGTTTCTGTGGAACGGGCCGGTTGGTAATCGAGGAGTAACTGGTAGCCAAAGCAAACACACACACACTTCTGCAGCTGCTGCCAGCTGTTGGCAAGGCACATGCACACCATCCGGCCATAAAAACGAAGCATGAAATTCTCTGAGATGGAAAACAAGTTCACAGATGTGTGTACCTGTTTCGATTCAATGGCAGAGGCATTGTCTGGAAAACTTTATGAATGGGTGCAGGCAGAGGGAGTGGGGGAGGGGCTATTACTAAATGGTCCAATTCCATAACCTGCGGTGTGTGTAAGCCTACTATGAATGTACACTACCGGTCAAAAGTTTTGCACTTGAAGAAACTTTCAAAGCTCTTGAAATGTTCCATATTGACTGGCCTTCATGTCTTAAAGTAATGATGGACTGTCATTTCTCTTTACTTATTTGAGCTGCTCTTGCCATAATATGGACTTGGTCTATATGGACCACCCCCGCCCACCTAGTCACAACACAACTGATTGGCTCAAACGCATTAAGAAGGAATGAAATTCCACAAATTAACTTTTAAGAAGGCACACCTGTTAATTGAAATGCATTCCAGGTGACTACCTCATGAAGCTGGTTGAGAGAATGCCAAGAGTGTGCAAAGCTGTCATCAAGGCAAAGGGTAGCTATTTGATTAATCTCAAATATAACATATTTTGATTTGTTTAACACTTTTTTGGTTACTACATGATTCCATATGTGTTATTTCATAGTTTCGATGTCTTCACTATTATTCTACAATGTAGAAAATAGTAAAAATAAAGAAAAACCCTTGAATGAGTAGGTTTTCTAAAACTTTCGACTGGTAGTGTACGTGCGTGTGTGAGAAAGTCGTGTTTGCTTTAGAGAAATAGCACGTTTTGTGAGGATGCTTCATATAACTGCTGGAAATGCCTCTCTCAGTGTCGAACCTGCGCTACAATAGCCTGTTATGTGTTATATTTACGCTAGTAATTGGATACAGCAGGGCTGGGGAAAGAGAACAAGGCTGAAAGACAAAAACAAAGTTTCACCCAAGTCCCAAAAATGATTTGCAACAAAACTGATACAGGTGGCTATAGCAGATATACTTAAAGCGTAACATTGTATCTTTTCTCGTTTCGCCACTGAAAGGGCAACATTGTATCACACCCAACAGCTCGCTGGTTAGAGACAGCGTCACGTTGCTCAGCAGCAGCAACAGCTGGCTGTAAATCCAGCTGCGCACGAGCTTTTTGCAGTAGCCTGTGTAGGACACCGAATGATGCATTCTAGCCTAATAAAGAGGACTAATATAATAAAGAACCTCATCAAAAGTTGTTGGTGAGATTTACTAAAAAGCATCTTACCTTCTGATAAGCCAACTGAAGATAGTTGTACGGGATTCGTCTGTGAAAATCCTGGATGACATCCTCACTGACTTTGTGCATGGACTGTGTTCCAACTTTCTCTTCAATGCACTCGTTCTGACAATTGGATCTTCGGAGAACCACGTCAAAGAACTGCAGGTCCATGGAAGCGGAATCAAACGGGTGCTGATCCTGGCATCTCAGTCGACATCGGACTTTAGTCTGGCGGACTTCTGCGTAGCTGCTGAGCGCACCCTCCATATATCGCACCACATCTTTATAGTCACTTCTGTAAAAGGCTTCGACGGCATTGTTGTATAAAAGGTCGTAGGGCTCCAACAAACCATATGAAGAAGACAACAACAGCGCTTGAAGGACAATCGACAAGATACAACCAATGGAAAAATTCACAACATCCATCTTCGGCGTTAGTTATCGTTGGTGTGACACTACTCACACGTACCAGTTTGCACAAGCTCCTCCGTCTTCTGATAAAATTACCAGGGCGGCTTGCGGAGTCCAGATAGAAGATGTGACAGTCACGTGGTAGGCTAAGAGTTGAGAAAGGTTTGATTCCCATTCAATGCGTCCTTTGGTAGATGTTCCGGACGGTAATGGCGGGGCGGAAATTGGACTACTTCAGTCAGGGACACATTAGGGAACACACACTATAGGCTACTTCACAACAAAAAATTATAAATCCTATCTGGATGTAGCCTACTGTTTAAAGTGTCAACATATCTAGGTATAGTCTATACTAGTAACACACAGGATACAGTGTAACTACTGTTCAGTTTTAGAGTTTTATAGTACTGTTGTAACTGTAGGCTAAAGTTACACTGCATGCCTACCTTTTAGTCTATATTTTGCCAACACAATGTTAAATGGGACTCGTTTAATTCCTTGTTTTCTTTTAACCAAACATTTTCTGTGATCTCTGAGATCGAAGGATGGCTAGAGCAGAACAACGCCACAGTACCTCAGATCAACTCTAGTAACCCGCTCTGAAAAGGTTCAGTCACTGTTTCCCCCTGCAAAATGTTCAGTCATTGTCTCCCCCTGCAGGTCCCAATACTCTTTCTAGTACTTTCTCCAGAGCTTCATTACTTGCCCCTATGGGAATATACAGGTAACTGCCAAAATAAAGAAAACAAGTAAATGAGGGATAAAGAAATATTGAAAGCAGGTGCTTCCACACAGGTGTGGTTCCTGAGTTAATTAAACAATTAACACCCCTTCATGCTTAGGGTCATGTATAAAAATACCCAGTTGCTCATTATTTTGGTTACCATGGCTAGAAGAAAATATCTCAGTGACTTTGAAAGAGGGGTCTTAAAGGAGCATAGGGGGTTTAAAGGGTTATGTGTATGTGTGTTTTTTGTTTAACTATCCTTGTGGGTACCATAAGTCATCACAAGGATAGTAAAACAAGGAAAAGTGGGAACATTTGAGGAAAAATGCTATTTTAGGCTTAGAGGTTAGGTATAGGGTTAGGTTAAGTGTTAAGGTTAGGTTAAGGGTTAAGGTTAGTGTTAGGGTTAGATTTAGGGTTAGGGAAAATAGGATTTTGGATGGGAATCAATTCTATTCAAGGATAGCAATACAAGACTGTGTGTGTCTGTCTGTCTGTCTGTCTGTCTGTCTGTCTGTCTGTCTGTCTGTCTGTCTGTCTCAGTCAACACATCTCAACCCAATTGAACAGTTATGGGAGATTCTGGAGCGGCGCCTGAGACAGCGTTTTCCACCACCATCAACAAAACACCAAATGAGTTTATCATAGAAGACTTCCAGGTGCACTGAAGCTGTTCTAGCGGCTCGTGGTGGCCCAACGCCCTATTAAGACACTTTGTGTTTCCTTTATTTTGGCAGTTACCTGTATATCAACAATACTTTATTCCAGGGATCATCAACTAGATACAGCCGTGGGCCGATTTTTTATTGAGCGGATGATCAGGGGGCCGGACGATCAGGGGGCCGGACCATAATTACAAATAATTTGTAGAGTGCAAGTTGACCGCAAGAGGCCCAACCAGACATAATATTTGACTAAAACATAATCCTTTCAAACCTTGCTTACATTTGTATACGATCACATATATCTCTCTATTATGTTTAGGAATACTTTGTAACAGATTTCCCAAATGAAAATCAGTTGGCGCTGATTTGCTAGTGCTTTTACAGTCATTTATGTCCAACAATAAAAAATAAAAATACATGTATTTTCTTTGCTCACAAAACTAGGGGGGGGGGGGTTTAAAATCACCCGCCCTGCTGGCCGCCAGTTGGGGAACCCTGCTTTATTCCTTTCAACAACAAGATCTAAACACAGCATACAGTATCTATGAATTAATGCAACCATGTTTTGTATGGGGAAGAATAACTATTTCCATACCACAAAATCATAAGGATCAAAAGTCATAAGGATTGTGATATTAACCCTCCCATGCTATACCTGTTGGCAATTCATTAATCCATCGGTGACCTGCCAAGTGATCCATCAAATTCTTACTTATGAAATACTCTATGGATGATTAGCTAACTCATGGATAAAATTGCAAACTATGCAACATGTTGCTGAAGGGATGAATGCTGTTATTGCCCCAGTAGAGGGCACTCAATGCTTTAAAGAGCGAAAGTACAGTGGGGAAAAAAAGAATTTAGTCAGCCACCAATTGTGCAAGTTCTCCCACTTAAAAAGATGAGAGAGGCCTGTAATTTTCATCATAGGTACACGTCAACTATGACAGACAAAATTAGATTTTTTTTCTCCAGAAAATCACATTGTAGGATTTTTAATGAATTTATTTGCAAATTATGGTGGAAAATAAGGATTTGGTCAATAACAAAAGTTTCTCAATACTTTGTTATATACCCTTTGTTGGCAATGACACAGGTCAAACGTTTTCTGTAAGTCTTCACAAGGTTTTCACACACTGTTGCTGGTATTTTGGCCCATTCCTCCATGCAGATCTCCTCTAGAGCAGTGATGTTTTGGGGCTGTCGCTGGGCAACACGGACTTTCAACTCCCTCCAAAGATTTTCTATGGGGTTGAGATCTGGAGACTGGCTAGGCCACTCCAGGACCTTGAAATGCTTCTTACGAAGCCACTCCTTCATTGCCCGGGCGGTGTGTTTGGGATCATTGTTATGCTGAAAGACCCAGCCACGTTTCATCTTCAATGCCCTTGCTGATGGAAGGAGGTTTTCACTCAAAATCTCACGATACATGGCCCCATTCATTCTTTCCTTTACACGGATCAGTCGTCCTGGTCCCTTTGCAGAAAAACAGCCCCAAAGCATGATGTTTCCACCCCCATGCTTCACAGTAGGTATGGTGTTCTTTGGATGCAACTCAGCATTTTTTGTCCTCCAAACACGACGAGTTGAGTTTTTACCAAAAAGTTATATTTTGGTTTCATCTGACCATATGACATTCTCCCAATCCTCTTCTGGATCATCCAAATGCACTCTAGCAAACTTCAGACGGGCCTGGACATGTACTGGCTTAAGCAGGGGGACACGTCTGGCACTGCAGGATTTGAGTCCCTGGCGGCGTAGTGTGTTACTGATGGTAGGCTTTGTTACTTTGGTCCCAGCTCTCTGCAGGTCATTCACTAGGTCCCCCCGTGTGGTTCTGGGATTTTTGCTCACCGTTCTTGTGATCATTTTGACCCCACGGGGTGAGATCTTGCGTGGAGCCCCAGATCGAGGGAGATTATCAGTGGTCTTGTATGTCTTCCATTTCCTAATAATTGCTCCCACAGTTGATTTCTTCAAACCAAACTGCTTACCTATTGCAGATTCAGTCTTCCCAGCCTGGTGCAGGTCTACAATTTTGTTTCTGGTGTCCTTTGACAGCTCTTTGGTCTTGGCCATAGTGGAGTTTGGAGTGTGACTGTTTGAGGTTGTGGACAGGTGTCTTTTATACTGATAACAAGTTCAAACAGGTGCCATTAATACAGGTAACGAGTGGAGGACAGAGGAGCCTCTTAAAGAAGAAGTTACAGGTCTGTGAGAGCCAGAAATCTTGCTTGTTTGTAGGTGACCAAATACTTATTTTTCCACCATAATTTGCAAATAAATTCATTAAAAATCCTACAATGTGATTTTCTGGAATTATTTTTCTCATTTTGTCTGCCATAGTTGACGTGTACCTATGATGAAAATTACAGGCTTCTCTAATCTTTTTAAGTGGGAGAACTTGCACAATTGGTGGCTGACTAAATACTTTTTTCCCCCACTGTACATGGCCCACCCCTACGTCTACATCGGTTTAGTAAGCCAGCAATTAGATCATCTTTGCACTACAGTTAACTTTCTCAGTAGATTACCATTAACTCTGTATGCACCTCTGTCAATGAAAACATGTGTTTGGCACTGTGGTGAACCATAATGTCTCTAGCCAATACAGACCATTTAATACAGGTATTATCTGAGGCTAGATATAATGAGCAGCAACAACAATCGGCAAGGCATCATACTCTCCTCCAGTCAAAAAATTAACGTCATTGTTTGGATACCTTTCAAAAGTTGGCAACTCCTCTGAGCTCAGGGGCATAAAGCATGTTTTGGCAGAGGGATAAGATTTACGGTTTCACTGTGATATCTATTCTAAGTTTTGGTGTGGGCCATGGAGCCAAACTGATTGTATCTCTCTCTAATAATGAACCCCCATACTAGGCTAAAATATGATCAGTCCCAAATGGCACCCTATTCCCTACATAGTGCACAACTTATGACCAGAGCCCTACGGGCCCTAGCAAAAGTAGTGCACTATATACAATAGGAAATAGGGTGCCATTTGGGACACTATATATATATACACAGTACCAGTCAAAAGTTGACACACCTACTCATTCAAGGGTTTTTCTTTATTTTTACTATTTTCTACGTTGTAGAATAATAGTGAAGACATGAAAAATATGAAATAACACATGGAATCATGTAGTAACCAAGAAAGTGTTAAACAAATCAAAATATATTTTATATTTGAGAATTTTCTGCTTTTCCTTCACTCTGCGGTCCAACTCATCCCAAACCATCTCAATTGGGTTGAGGTCGGGTGATTGTGGAGGCCAGGTCATCTGATGCAGCACGCCATCACTCTCCTTCTTGGTCAAATAGCCCTTACACAGCCTGGAGGTGTGTTGGGTCATTGTGCTGTTGAAAAACAAATGATAGTCCCACTAAGCCCAAACCAGATGGGATGGCGTATCGCTGCAGAATGCTGTGGTAGCCATGCTGGTTAAGTGTGCCTTGAATTCTAAATAAATCACAGACAGTGTCACCAGCAAAGCACCCCCACACCATCACACCTCCTCCTCCATGCTTCACGGTGGGAACCACACATGCGGAGATCATACGTTCACCTACTCTGCGTCTCACAAAGACACGGCGGTTGGAACCAAAAATCTCAAATTTTGACTCATCAGACCAAAGGAGAGATTTCCACTGGTCTAATGTCCATTGCTCTTGTTTCTTGGCCTAAGCAAGTATTTTCTTCTTATTGGTGTCCTTTAGTAGTGGTTTCTTTGCAGCAATTCGACCATGAAGGCCTGATTCACGCAGTCTCCTCTGAACAGTTGATGTTGAGATGTGTCTGTTACTTGAACTCTGTGACGCATTTATTTAGGCTGCAATCTTAGGTGCAGTTAACTCTAATGAACTTATCCTCTGCAGCAGAGGTAACTCTGGGTCTTCCATTCCTGTGGAGGTCCTCATGAGAGCCAGTTTCATCATAGCCCTTGATGGTTTTTGTGACTGCACTTGAAGAAACTTTCAAAGTTCTTTACATTTTCTGGATAGACTGACATTCATGTCTTAAAGTAATGATGGACTGTTGTTTCTCTTTGCTTATTTGAGCTGTTCTTGCCATAATATGGACTTGGTCTTTTACCAAATAGGGCTATCTTCTGTATTTTTTGTATAGTTTCTCTGGTTTTACTATTTATAGGTATGTGTTTGAGTAAAAATACAATTTCTGTTTTATTCTATAAACTACTGACAACATTTCTCCCAAATTCCAAATAGAAATATTGTCATTTAGAGCATTTATTTGCAGAAAATGACAACTGGTCAAAATAACAAAAAAGATGCAGTGTTGTCAGACCTCGAATAATGCAAAGAAAATAAGTTCATGTTCATTTTTAAACAACACAATACTAATGTTTTAACTTAGGAAGAGTTCAGAAATCAATATTTGGTGGAATAACCCTGATTTTCAATCACAGCTTTCATGCGTCTTGGCATGCTCTCCACCAGTCTCTCACATTGATGTTGGGTGACTTTATGCCACTCCTGGCGCAACAATTCAAGCAGCTCGCCTTTGTTTGATGGCTTGTGACCATCCATCTTCCTCTTGATCACATTCCAGAAGTTTTCAATGGGGTTCAGGTCTGGAGATTGGGCTGGCCATGACAGGGTCTTGATCTGGTGGTCCTCCATCCTTGATTGACCTGGCTGTGTGGCATGGCGCATTGTCCTGCTGGAAAAACCAATCCGCAGAGTTGGGGAACAATGTCAGAGCAAAAGGAAGCAAGTTTTCTTCCAGGACAACCTTGTATGTGGCTTGATTCATGCGTCCTTCTCAAAGACAAATGTGCCCGATTCCAGTCTTGCTGAAGCACCCCCAGATCATCACCGATCCTCCACCAAATTTCACAGTGGGTGCGAGACACTGTGGCTTGTAGGCCTCTCCAGGTCTCCATCTAACCATTAGACGACCAGGTGTTGGGCAAAGCTGAAAATTGGACTCATCAGAGAAGATGACCTTACTCCAGTCCTCTACGGTCCAATCCTTATGTTATTTTGCAAACCTCAGCCTGGCTCTTTTCTGTTTCTCATTGATGAAGGGCTTTTTTCTAGCTTTGCACGACTTCAGCCCTGCCCCTAGGAGCCTGTTTCGAACCGTCCTCGCCGTGCACTTCACCCCAGCTGCCGTTTGCCATTCTTTTTGTAGGTCACTTGATGTCATCCTACGGTTGTTGAGTGACATTCGAATGAGTTGGCGGTCATCCCGGTCAGTAGAGAGTCGTTTTCGCCCTCTGCCGGTCTGTAGCTTTGTTGTCCCCAATGTCTGCTGCTTGACCTTGTTCTTAAGAACCGCCGTATTTGAGATTTTAAGGATGGAAAGAACCTGACGCTCACTGTATCCCTCTGCCAGTAAAGCCAGAATTGAACCCTTCTTTTCCTCACTCAAAACTTTCCTTTTCAACTCTTTTGGCATGGTCAATAGTATTTTTTAAAATTAATATTACTTTTGAGGTACTATTAGCACTGTTTTTGCCATCCAGCTGGTCCTATTGCAAGAGGATAGTGATGACCACAGCAGTGGTTTTTATACTTTTCCTCGTTAAATAAGATTTGGTTCAGGTGATCACCTAATCAGTACCTAATTCAGTAGAATGAGGTGTGCCTGTGTTGGAATTCAACAGACACTGGAATGGAATGGCTGTCATACATGTAGAGATGCTGATTTAAGAAAAATGTGCAGTGGTCTCTTAATTTTTTCCAGAGCTGTATATATATTGTTACTATTTATTGTTTTTTGACCCACATTTTTTTGCTGCCTCTTGGGCCCCTCATCGGCCTGATCCTAGGGGCTTCAGCCCGGAATCCGCCCCTGATCTTAGAATGTGCCACAATACTTTAGAGCAGGGGTGAAAGTAGATTTAATTTATTCTCGGTACGGGACCTCCTATAAGCGCATGCACCAACAATCCCTATTAAGGCCAGGCACCCTAATAAGGCTTTTTCTTTTCTTTTTTCTTAATAATATCACAATCAACTTTACCAGTTGAATGTAGACACAAATCAAATACTTTTTTGTATAAAACATTTCGGAAATATTTTATTAAAATATGGAAATGAGGCGATATCTTATTGTATATGCTCATATTTGTATACCATGAGAATTCATTTTTCTGGACACTGGAAATATTTTAGTTCCATTTTGTTAAGACACTCCAGGAACAGACTTGTCCAGAGCAGATTGTGGATAAATACTTTTTTTTATCTTTCTATCTGTAAAATACTAAAGACATGTATGTAAAATGCAATTTTGGCGCATATTTCCCCAAAAAATTATATCTATAATAAAAAATGTACAGCATATCAACAATTCCCTCTGGGCAAGTCTGGAGAATATACCGTATCTAAGGATAACCACAAAGAATGTGGTGAATGCAGATGCTTCTGAAGCTGAGAAATTAGTTGGCGTGTGGGAAGAGTCTGACTTTCAGGAAATGGCTTTAAAGACAAGTACACTGAATTAAGACTGCCAAATGCCAAAAGGCAAAAGCCTATTTAGACCCAATCACCATCTCTTCAAAGTGAGTTACTAAATGTAGTCCAGTTTGTTACATTCTTTATGAAATGGGCTTTGAAATTCTGTGTAATTCAATGTAGTGAGCTTTGACATTATTGCTGTATGTCCATTTTAAAGTGGTTAAAATTAATTAAAAAGTTGATGAAGGTAGTATGATAAAATAATGAATATATACTATACATTTCCGGACATTTTCATGTTTACTTTTTAAAAATACTAATATTAAGTGGACCAAAATACCAACAAATCTCAAAATGGATAGGTAGATGCAAAGTTTTCATTTCAGCCTGTGGTGCCTGGCCTTAATTCAATAGGGGCCTAGTCGTAAAGATTTGTCATTTAACTTTTAAAATTACGTCGCAGACACTGACGCCTTGTTCCCGGACAAGCTACACACCTTCTTTGCCCGCTTCGAGGAAAACAATGCTGCTGACGTCGGCCACCACCACTCATGAGGACTGTGAGCTTTCGTTCTCCATGGTCGAAGTGAATAAGACATTTTAGCGTGTTAACCCTCGCAGGGCTGCCGGCACAGACGGCTGGCTGGAGTGTTTACGGACATATTCAATATCTCCCTAACCCAGTCTGTTGTCCCCGCTTGCTTCAAGTTGTCATGAAAGGGTCTACTAAAATGTAAATATTGTAGAGAAACGCCATCCTCCTCTCTTTCATGTTGATGAAACGGTCCATGACTCTGTCATACAGGACACACTATTAGTTTTTGTTGTCCTCGGCTACCAGGCTAAAATGCTTGCTAGCTAGCCTAACTTCCTTTCATAGGCAACAATGTCTCTGCCTTGACAAAATGTCAGTGTTCTCGTCGAACCACATCGCATTTAGGAGCATTTGCTATACCACCCGTTTTCAAGTTCAATAGCAAATTTTTCATGTTTATCTGACATGTGGTAATGATAAAAAATTGTTTATTCTTGACATTTTTTTAAATTATTGTGATAAGGCTCATGTTTTTGTGGTAAGGCGTAGGAGGCTACCCCCTCTATTTATTTTGCTGGTACGGACGCCATACCGGACTTTACTGGACCATAACACCTTACTTTCACTTTTGCTTTAGAGCCAACTCATAATGAACGCTTCCTATCATATTTCCGCACTTTCTACAGTGTTTTTATTTTCTTATTAAAATGCACTTGGTACAAAGGGAGTAGGCAGCAACACATAGGATAAAGATTAGTTTCTCACTCATTTTACATTAACATCTTAGTCATTTAAGTGTTAAGTGCCTTGCTCAAGGGCACATCGACTGATTTTTCACCTAGTAGTTGGCTCACCCTGGGATTTGAACTAACAACCTTTCGGTTATTGGTCCAACACGCTTAACCGCTATGGCTACTCCACCCAACATGAAATATTTGTATTTGTATTTATTATGGATCCCCATTAGCCAAGGCAGCAGCTACTCTTCATGGGGTCCAGCAAATTTAAGGCAGTTCATACTATTTTAAAAACATTACAATACATTCACAGATTTCACAACATTCTGTGTGCCCTCAGGCCCCTACTCCACCACTACCATATATCTACAGTACAAAAATCCATGTGTACAGTGGATTGCGAAAGTATTCACCCCCCTTGGCATTTTTCCTATTTTGTTGCCTTACAACCTGGAATTAAAATGGATTTTTGGGGGATTTGAATAATTTGATTTACACAACATGCCTACCACTTTGAAGATGCAAAATATGTTTTATTGTGAAACAAACAAAACTTGAGCGTGCATAACTATTCACCCCCCCCCCCCCCCCCCAAAGTCAATACTTTGTAGAGTCACGTTTTGCAGCAATTACAGCTGCAAGTCTCTTGACTTAAAGACTGAAACAGGTTTCCCTCAAGAATTTCCCTGTATTTAGCGCCATCCATCATTACTTCAATTCTGACCAGTTTCCCAGTCCCTGCCTATGAAAAACTTGCTTCACTGTGGGGATGGTGTTGGGTTTGCGCCAGACATAGCGTTTTCCTTGATGGCCAAAAGCTCAATTTTAGTCTCATTTGACCAGAGTACCTTCTTCCATATGTTTGGGGAGTCTCCCACATGGCTTTTGGCGAACACCAAAAGTGTTTGCTTATTTTTTTCTTTAAGCAATGGCTTTTTTCTGGCCACTCTTCCGTAAAGCCCAGCTCTGTGGAATGTACGGCTTAAAGTGGTCCTATGGACAGATACTCCAATCTCCACCGTGGAGCTTTGCAGCTCCTTCAGGGTTATCTTTGGTCTCTTTGTTGCCTCTCTGATTAATGCCCTCCTTGCCTGGTCCGTGAGTTTTGGTGGGTGGCCCTCTCTTGGCAGGTTTGTTGTGGTGCCATATTCTTTCAATTTTTTAATAATGGAGTTTCTGATATTTTTAATAACCCAACCCTGATCTTTACTTCTCCACAACTTTGTCCCTGACCTGTTTGGAGAGCTCCTTGGTCTTCATGGTGCCACTTGCTTATTTTTTTTACCTCACCAATTTGGACTATTTGGTGTATGTCCATTACATGAAATCCAAATAAAAATCAATTTAAATTACAGCTTGTAATGCAACAAAATAGGAAAAACGCCAAGGGGGATGAATACTTTTGCAAGGCACTGTACGTGTGTGTATAGTGTGTATGTTATTGTGTGTGTGTATGCATGTGTCTGCGACTATGTTTGTGTTGCTTCACAGTCCCCGCTGTTCCATAAGTTGTTTTTTTATCTGTTTTTTTATATCTATGTAGTCATGTAGTCATGGCTCTATGTAGTACTGTGCGCCTTCCATAGTCTGTTCTGGACTTGGGGACTGTGAAGAGACCTCTGGTGGCATGTCTTGTGGGGTATGCATGGGTGACCGAGCTGTGCACCAGTAGCTCAAACAGACAGCTCGGTGCACCCAACATGTCAACACCTCTCATAAACACAAGTAGTGAAGAAGTCAATCTCTCCTCCACTTTGAGCCAGGAGAGATCGACATGCATATTATTAATATTAGCTCTCTGTGTACATCCAAGGGCCAGCTGTACTGCCCTGTTCTGAGCCAATTGCAATTTTCCTAAGTCCTTTTTTTGTGGCACCTGACCACACGACTGAACAGTAGTCCAGGTGTGACAAAACTAGGGCCTGTAGGACCTGCCTTGTTGATAGTGCTGTTAAGAAGGTAGAGCAGTGCTTTATTATGGACATACTTCTCCCCATCTTAGCTACTGTTGTATCAATTTGTTTTGACCATGACCATTTACAATCCACGGTTACTCCAAGCAGTTTAGTCACCTCAACTTGCTCAATTTCCACATGACAGTATTTATTACAAGATTTAGTTGAGGTTTAGGGTTTAGTGAATAATTTGTCCCAAATACAATGCTTTTAGTTTTAGAAATATTTAGGGCTAACTTATTCCTTGCAACCCACTCTGAAACTAACTGCAACTCTTTGTTAAGTGTTGCAGTCATTTCAGTCGCTGTAGTAGCTGACATGTATAGTGTTGAGTCATCCGCATACATAGACACTCTGGCTTTACTCAAAGCCAGTGGCATGTCATTAGTAAAGATTGAAAAATGTAATGGGCCTAGACAGCTGCCCTGGGGAATTCCTGATTCTACCTGGATTATGTTGGAGAGGCTTCCATTAAAGAACACCCTCTGTGTTCTGTTAGACAGGTAACTCTGTATCCACAATATAGCAGGTGGAGTAAAGCCATAACACATACGTTTTTCCAGCAGCAGACTATGATCGATAATGTCAAAAGCCGCACTGAAGTCTAATAAAACAGCCCCCACAATCTTTTTATCATCAATTTCACTCAGCCAATCATCAGTCATTTGTGTAAGTGCTGTGCTTGTTGAATGTCCTTCTCTATAAGCATGCTGAAAGTTTGTTGTCAATTTGTTTACTGTAAAATAGCATTGTATCTGGTCAAACACCATTTCTTTCCCAATAGTTTACTAAGGGTTGGTAACAGGCTAATTGGTTGGCTATTTGAGCCAGTAAAGGGGGGTTTACTATTTTTAGGTAGTGGAATGACTTTTGCTTCCTTCCAAGCCTGGGGGCACACACATTCTAGTTGGCTTAAATTGAAAATATGGCAAATAGGAGTGGCAATATCATCCGCTATTATCCTCAGTAATTTTCCATCCAAGTTGTCAGACCCCGGTGGCTTGTCATTGTTGATAGACAACAATACTTTTTTCACCTCTTCTACACTCACTTTATGGAATTCAAAATTACAATGCTTGTCTTTCATAATTTGGTCAGATATACTTAGATGTGTAGTGTCAGCAATTGTTGCTGGCATGTCATGCCTAAGTTTGCTAATCTTGCCAATGAAAAAATCATTAAAGTAGTTGGCAATATCATTTGGTTTTGTGATGAATGAGCCATCTGATTCAATGAATGGTGGAGCTGAGTTTGCCTTTTTTCCCAAAATTTCATTTAAGGTGCTCCAAAGCTTTTTACTATCATTCTTTATGTAATTTATCTTTGTTTCATAGTGTAGTTTCTTCTTCTTTTTATTCAGTTTAGTCACATGATTTCTCAATTTGCAATACGTTTGCCAATCAGTTGTGCAGCCAGACTTATTTGCCATTCCTTTTGCCTCATCTCTCTCAACCATAACATTTTTAAATTCCTCATCAATCCACGGGATTTAGCAGTTTTTACAGTCATTTTCTTAATGAGTGCATGCTTATTAGTAACTGGAATAAGCAATTTCATAAATGTGTCAAGTGCAGTGTCTGTTTGCTCCTCATTACACACCACGGACCAACATATATTCTTTACATCAACAACATAGGAATCACTACAAAACGTATTGTATGACCTCTTATACACAATATTAGGGCCAGCCTTTGGAACTTTGGTTTTCCTAGATATGGCTACTTAATTGTGATCACTACATCCAATGGATTTGGATACTGCTTTCAAACAAATCTCTGCAGCATTAGTAAAGATATGATCAATACATGTTGATTTAATTCCTGTACTGTTTGTAACTACCCTGGTAGGTTGACTAATAACCTGAACCACGTTGCAGGCACTGGTTACAGTTTGAAGCTTTCTCTTGAGTGGGCAGCCTGATGAAAGAAAGCCAGTCAATATTTAAATCACCCAGAAAGTATACCTCTATTGATATCACATACATTATCAAGCATTTCACACGTTATCCAGATACATGTTATCCAGATACTGATCAGCACTGAGAGCCTTTGGTATCTAGTATCAGCGCTTTAATCAGTAAGGACGTTGTGACAAACTTCATGGTTCTCCCAGAGCATTATTATAGTGATTATCCATTATGGATGGACCTGGACCCATAGAGATCAATTATTATATAAGCCATTGATATTGAACATACAGTGGGGAAAAAAGGTATTTAGTCAGCCACCAATTGTGCATGTTCTCCCACTTAAAAAGATGAGAGAGGCCTGTAATTTTCATCATAGGTACACGTCAACTATGACAGACAAAATGAGAATTTTTTTCTCCAGAAAATCACATTGTAGGATTTTTAATGAATTTATTTGCAAATTATGGTGGAAAATAAGTATTTGGTCAATAACAAAAGTTTCTCAATACTTTGTTATATACCCTTTGTTGGCAATGACACAGGTCAAATGTTTTCTGTAAGTCTTCACAAGGTTTTCACACACTGTTGCTGGTATTTTGGCCCATTCCTCCATGCAGATCTCCTCTAGAGCAGTGATGTTTTGGGGCTGTCGCTGGGCAACACGGACTTTCAACTCCCTCCAAAGATTTTCTATGGGGTTGAGATCTGGAGACTGGCTAGGCCACTCCAGGACCTTGAAATGCTTCTTACGAAGCCACTCCTTCGTTGCCCGGGCGGTGTGTTTGGGATCATTGTCATGCTGAAAGACCCAGCCACGTTTCATCTTCAATGCCCTTGCTGATGGAAGGAGGTTTTCACTCAAAATCTCACGATACATGGCCCCATTCATTCTTTCCTTTACACGGATCAGTCGTCCTGGTCCCTTTGCAGAAAAACAGCCCCAAAGCATGATGTTTCCACCCCCATGCTTCACAGTAGGTATGGTGTTCTTTGGATGCAACTCAGCATTCTTTGTCCTCCAAACACGACGAGTTGAGTTTTTACCAAAAAGTTATATTTTGGTTTCATCTGACCATATGACATTCTCCCAATCCTCTTCTGGATCATCCAAATGCACTCTAGCAAACTTCAGACGGGCCTGGACATGTACTGGCTTAAGCAGGGGGACACGTCTGGCACTGCAGGATTTGAGTCCCTGGCGGCGTAGTGTGTTACTGATGGTAGGCTTTGTTACTTTGGTCCCAGCTCTCTGCAGGTCATTCACTAGGTCCCCCCGTGTGGTTCTGGGATTTTTGCTCACCGTTCTTGTGATCATTTTGACCCCACGGGGTGAGATCTTGCGTGGAGCCCCAGATCGAGGGAGATTATCAGTGGTCTTGTATGTCTTCCATTTCCTAATAATTGCTCCCACAGTTGATTTCTTCAAACCAAACTGCTTACCTATTGCAGATTCAGTCTTCCCAGCCTGGTGCAGGTCTACAATTTTGTTTCTGGTGTCCTTTGACAGCTCTTTGGTCTTGGCCATAGTGGAGTTTGGAGTGTGACTGTTTGAGGTTGTGGACAGGTGTCTTTTATACTGATAACAAGTTCAAACAGGTGCCATTAATACAGGTAATGAGTGGAGGACAGAGGAGCCTCTTAAAGAAGACGTTACAGGTCTGTGAGAGCCAGAAATCTTGCTTGTTTGTAGGTGACCAAATACTTATTTTCCACCATAATTTGCAAATAAATTAATAAAAAATTCCACAATGTGATTTTCTGGAGAAATAAAATCTAAATTTGTCTGTCATAGTTGACGTGTACCTATGATGAAAATTACAGGCCTCTCTCATCTTTTTAAGTGGGAGAACTTGCACCATTGGTGGCTGACTAAATACTTTTTTCCCCCACTGTACATACATCTAGAGAATGTATCTCAATGCCTGGACCTAATATTAATAGAACTGAATGGACTACACAAAACCATTATTTCCTATGCATACCACCATCTCTCCTCTTCCTCTCTGACATCATTTTGTCCTATCCTTGCTTCTAGGTCCAAGGTGAAGGTCTGGACAATTCTCGGACCTAGATATGCTAATTCTAGACTTACGGGAGAAGGTGGAGTGTTGCTATGGGTCCCTTGGGAGTGTGCTGCCCATCCGTTCTGAATAGGAGGCCATTTCCCCAGCCTCACTGCTGTTTGTTTTGTTACTAGGGACACAGTAGTAATACTAGTGAATGTGTTATGTATTAGACCTATGTCCTATTCTCACACAGCCTATCTCATAATGAAACAGTGGTGAGGCTGGAGTTACTGTAATTCCTATCTTTCTAATGAATCGCTTATCTAGCCAGCCAACCTAGTGTAATAACATTACTCAGCTGCCAGTGACATGTTGAACTTCCAGGCAGTGGGTAGACAATAGAGGAAAGGGATGTAAATCCACGGGATATCCTGCATGACTGGAATACTGTAGAAAATATTAAGAAAGTTCATGGCATCTCCCAAAAAGACCACAACAACAAAAGTGCTAATGCATAGGTGTCACGATCGTTACATGATGATGAAGCGGACCAAGGCGCAGCGTGATATGCGTACATTCCTTTATTGCAGTACACAACACTAACCAAAACAACAAAACAATCTATACGTGAAGTCCTGGGTTGAACACAAACCTTCCGGAACAAGATCCCACAATAAACTGTGCCAAACAGGCTGCTTAAGTATGGTCCCCAATCAGAGACAACAAGCTACAGCTGCCTCTGATTGGGAACCACCCTGGCCAACATAGATATACACGAACTAGAACACAACATAGAAAACTATAACATAGAAAAATCCACACCCTGGCTCAACATATAAGAGTCCCCAGAGCCAGGGCGTGACAGTACCCCCCCCCCCCCAAAGGCG
Organism: Coregonus lavaretus; assembly: GCF_964263955.1. NCBI lineage: Eukaryota > Metazoa > Chordata > Actinopteri > Salmoniformes > Salmonidae > Coregonus > Coregonus lavaretus. The sequence continues at coordinate 51,613,654 of NC_139998.1, forward strand.
CGGACTGCGACCGCGCCACACAAACACAAGAGGGTAGGGGCCGGGTGGGCATTCCACCTCGGAGGCGGATCCGGCTCCGGGCGTGACCACCACTCTATCTCCACCCCCCCGTAGCGCCCCTGGTCTGGTCTGGCCCCGCTGGCTAGAGCTGGACTGGACACCGGTGGAGCGGATTGCTCTGGCACCGGTGGAACAGGCACGGACCGTGCCGGACTGACGACGCGCACCACTGGCTTGGTGCGGGGAGCAGGAACGGGCCGGACCGGGCTGACGACGCGCACCACTGGCTTGGTGCGGGGAGCAGGAACGGGCCGGACCGGGCTGACGACGCGCACCACTGGCTTGGTGCGGGGAGCAGGAACGGGCCGGACCGGGCTGACGACGCGCACCACTGTCTTGGTGCGGGGAGCAGGAACGGGCCGGACCAGGCTGACGACGCGCACCACTGGCTTGGTGCTGGGAGCAGGAACGGGCCGGACCGGGCTGACGATGCGCACCACTGGCTTGGTGCGGGGAGCAGGAACAGGCACCACTGGCCTTGTGCGGGAATCAGGAACGGGCCGGACCGGACTGGTGACACACACCACTTGCTTGGTGCGAGGAGCGGGACTGGGTTTCCTCATAAACCTCCGCTCCCTCTGCTGCCTAACCAGTTCCTCTCGCCGTGCCTCTACACTCTCCTTCTCCCTCGTGACCAATGACCCCCTTAATCTGGCGGCCTCCTCTGCTAACCGGCTGAACCGCTCTATCGCGGCCTCCTGCTGCCTCGTCGTCCACGGCGTGACCCCTAAATTTTTTGGGGGCTTGTCTCTCCCTCGTGCTCATGGCCTCCATGGCTCTTGCCAGACTCTCACTCATCTCCTCCCAAGTCCATCCTCTCTCCTCGTCACGCTGCTTGATCCAGTCGAGGTGGGATCTTCTGTCACGATCGTTACATGATGATGAAGCGGACCAAGGCGCAGCGTGATATGCGTACATTCCTTTATTGCAGTACACAACACCAACCAAAACAACAAAACAAACGATACGTGATGTCCTGGGTTGAACACAAACCTTCCTGAACAAGATCCCACAATAAACTGTGCCAAACAGGCTGCCTAAGTATGGCCCCCAATCAGAGACAACAAGCTACAGCTGCCTCTGATTGGGAACCACCCTGGCCAACATAGATATACACGAACTAGAACACAACATAGAAAACTATAACATAGAAAAATCCACACCCTGGCTCAACATATAAGAGTCCCCAGAGCCAGGGCGTGACAATAGGTGCTCTTTTATTAATTCAAATGTTTTTAGTTTTTTACTGGAATACTGTATTTGGGGTAGTTTGAACAGGTTTCCAACTTTATTAATCATTACAGCGTATTACTCAATTGCACATCCAAAGAAAGGTTTCACAAAAGCATTCATATTGGAATAGCATTTAGTTGACTATGAAACCCCAAAACCTTAACACTTTTGATTTCCTTTAAAACTAATTTGGGCCTTGCCACAAATACCACACTGGTGTCAGATTTTGACTAATGCATTACATCATGTCTCCTTATGCACTAGCTAGGTTTAATAAGAGAGATATGGGTGAACTGGGTTCTATCTTATGTACACTGATTTATAGTGAGCGTCAACAGGAGATGTCCCTATCAACTCCACTCCCCTGGCTCCTCTCCTTTTGAATCCTACACACATCACTACTAATAGGATCCTTACTGAAGCCTGCCTGTGGTCCTTACCTTGACCCTGTCACAGACCAACCAGACCAGAGCAAAAACACAGTGCCGGTGTCTCCTATATCATTTCAGATCATTGTACTGTATGTGGAAGTACAGTGTTTGAAGGTAAACGAGAGCTTACCAACGTGCCTACTGATTATTCTGATTTCAAAATATACACACTGGATGGAATTAGTTTTCATCTAGAATGTGATATTTTTGGCATTGTAAAAAAAATTGACTAAACCCACTGAAATCCCTAAACTGTACATCTTGGGTCTTTCCGGGTAGTCTAGTTAAATGAGACTACTAACACTACTTTTCATGGACAAATGGACAAGAAAACAAGTTACATTGATACACCCCTTTATAAGGTTAGGGTTCCCACACGGCCAAACAGTGCCTTGCAAAAGTATTCATCCCCCTTGGTGTTTTTTGTTGTATTACAATCTGTAATTCAAATGGATTTTTATGTGGATTTGATGTGATGGACATACACCAAATAGTCCATATTGGTGAAGTGAAATGAAAAAAATTACTTGTTTCAAACATTTCTAAAAAATAAATAACGGAAAAGTGGTGCGTGCATATGTATTCACCCCCTTTGCTATGAAGCCCCTAAATAAGATCTGGTGCAACCAATTACCTTCAGAAGTCACATAATTAGTTAAATAAAGTCCACCTGTGTGCAATCTAAGTGTCACATGATCTCAGTATATATACACCTGTTCTGAAAGGCCCCAGAGTCTGCAACACCACTAAGCAAGGGGCACCACCAAGCAAGCGGCACCATGAAGAACAAGGAGCTCTCCAAACAGGTCAGGGACAATGTTGTGGAGAAGTAAAGATCAGGGTTGGGTTATAAAAAATATCAGAAACTTTGAACATCCCACGGAGCATCATTCAATCCATTATAAAAAAATTGAAAGAATATGGCACCACAACAAACCTGCCAAGAGAGGGCCGCCCACCAAAACTCACGGACCAGGCAAGGAGGGCATTAATCAGAGAGGCAACAAAGAGACCAAAGATAGCCCTGAAGGAGCTGCAAAGCTCCACAGCGGAGATTGGAATATCTGTCCATAGGACCACTTTAAGCCGTACACTCAACAGAGGTGGGCTTTACGGAGGAGTGGCCAGAAAAAAGCCATTGCTTAAAGAAAGAAATAAGCAAACACGTTTGGTGTTTGCCAAAAGGCATGTGGGAGACTCCCCAATCATATGGAAGAAGGTACTCTGGTCAGATGAGACTAAAATTTAGCTTTTTGGCCATCAAGGAAAACACTATGTCTGGCGCAAACCCAACACCTCTCATCACCCCGAGAACACCATCCCCACAGTGAAGCATGGTGGTGGCAGCATCATGCTGTGGGGATGTTTTTCCATCGGCAGGGACTGGGAAACTGGTCAGAATTGAAGGAATGATGGATGGCGCTAAATACAGGGAAATTCTTGAAGGAAACCTGTTTCAGTCTTCCAGAGATTTGAGACTGGGACGGAGGTTCACCTTCCAGCAGGACAATGACCCTAAGAATACTGCTAAAGCAACACTTGAGTGGTTTAAGGAGAAACATTTAAATGTCTTGGAATGGCCTAGTCATAGCCCAGACCTCAATCCAATTGAGAATCTGTGGTATGACTTAAGGATTGCTGTACACCAGCACAACCCATCCAACTTGAAGTAGCTGGAGCAGTTTTGCCTTGAAGAATGGGCAAAAATCCCAGTAGCTAGATGTGCCAAGCTTATAGAGACATATGCCAAGAGACTTGCAGCTGTAATTGCTACAAAAGGTGGCTCTACAAAGTATTGACTTTGAATGAATAGTTATGCACGCTCAAGTTTTCTGTTTTTTCAATCTTATTTCTTGTTTGTTTCACATAAAAAAAATATTTTGCATCTTCAAAGTGGTAGGCATGTTGTGTAAATCAAATGATACAAACCCCCAAAAAATCAATTTTAATTCCAGGTTGTAAGACAACAAAATAGGAAAGATGCCAAAGGGGGTGAATACTTTCGCAAGCCACTGCATTTCCATGTTACAGCGCTTGTTTCCGGAAAACAGAAGGAAGAGAGTGGGCTACCTGTGCTAATTAACTATCTGCATCTCCAAACACCTGTGTGTAAATGGAAGACAGATGCCACAAATACTGTCGTCTGCAACTGTGTTAAAATCAGTAAAACAGTGTGTACTTTACATTTGTGAAATTATTTTGATGTGATATGAAAGTAAAGGGATTTATGTTTCTAGAACTGTAACGCAACTGAGAATCGATTCACGTTTAGATGGGAGTATTTGGCTGTGTTGGCTTCCAGAGCCAATTCGCCTTTAAACAGAACATGTAAGGTCCTTGGACTATAAGGAGAAACGTTAGGCTGCTTTAGTCCAGTATTAGGCTCCTCCTGTCAACATTAAGAAATGTATGAAATAACCTGTCATCTTAATAGGCCTTTTAAAGTATGTTATAAGTCTCACATGGAGACATGTAGGACCTTCATATAGAGCAAAACAACAGAACTAGTCAGACAGAATAACTTTTTGGAAAGAATACACCCACAGACAACATATAGAAATTAGGTCATGTCTATTGGTGCGTTTTACAATACAAGAGCAGCCTATCCCCTAGTTTGTGTCCAGCAAATTACATTAAATTATGATCTCATCATTGTGTGATGTGTGTGTGAAAGGAACCGGCTATTGTGATTTGGTTTAAATACACATTCAATGTTTCAAATGGCATGAGAAACAAGGGCCTACCGCCACATGAGCACATGTCAAACCAACTGACAGGTTGTTCACTGAAAGGACCAGGAATTAGTAGTGTTTCTGATTGTCTTATTGAAACGGGTTAATATAGACTCTGCCCTAAAATGGCCACCAAGGGCGGATCGTTTCAGTTCTTACCTGTTCCATGTGTATGGGACAGCTGATACATAACCCTGGTCATGGAGAGAGAAAAATGCAGATATTTGATGATTTGCAAAAGCATTTGATGCTGATGCAAGTATAGTATTGTGTTTACTTTCCAACCAATTATTATACATTGAGTTAACAAAACTGCTCATTCCATGACATAGACTGACCAGGTGAATCCAGGTGAAAGCTATGATACCCTTATTGATGTCACTTGTTAAATCCACTTCAAATCAGTGTAGATGGTGACAGGTTAAAGAAGGATTTTTAAGCCTTGAGACATGGATTGTATATGAGTGCCATTCAGAGGGTGAATGGGCAAGACAAAAGATTGAAGTGCCTTTGAACGGAGTATGGTAGTAGGTGCCAGGAACTGAGTGTGAACAGGGTATGGTAGTAGGTGCCAGGAACTGAGTGTGAACAGGGTATGGTAGTAGGTGCCATGAACTGAGTGTGAACAGGGTATGGTAGTAGGTGCCAGGAACTGAGTGTGAACAGGGTATGGTAGTAGGAGCCAGGAACTGAGTGTGAACAGGGTATGGTAGTAGGTGCCAGGAACTGAGTGTGAACAGGGTATGGTAGTAGGTGCCAGGAACTGAGTGTGAACAGGGTATGGTAGTAGTTGCCAGGAACTGAGTGTGAACAGGGTATGGTAGTAGGTGCCAGGAACTGAGTGTGAACAGGGTATGGTAGTAGGTGCCAGGAACTGAGTGTGAACAGGGTATGGTAGTAGGTCATAGAAACCTGAAAGAATCAAAGAGAAGAGGTCAAAAGGACATAATTTGAAGGCTGTAAAAAAATATTACACACACGCAGTAGTATCTTTATCTAATGAAGTATCTTTATGCAAATTCATCTTGATAATAATACAGCAGATTCATGACAAGTTGACCATATATAACACGTGATCAAGTACTAAATTAAGGGAATATTGCAGTACAGTACACTCTAAAGTGCACATTTGCCATTTTCAGATCGAAAAAGAAAGTTGCTTGTTATGTGCAATCTGTGCCGTAGGTCAACCAACCAATCTGCATGTCCAAACCACTACTTTCCCTTAGTAAAAGTGAAAATCATTTGATGGAAGGTGTATTCTAAACTGTTGGCCCCAACAGAACACAAGCAGGCACAGTCAAGCTGATATTTATGGACGCTTACTCTGCAGTAGAGTTGTTCCAGTAACATTCCCAAAATTCCTAGGTTTCCCAGAAGCCCTGGTTAGGGGATTCCGGATTTCCTGCTTATTCCCTCCTGTACATTTTGAGAAAGTTATAGGAATGTTGCAACCCTACTCTGCAGCATTGTACATTGGTGATGTTATATAATGAAATGGTTGCTACATTGGCGATATTTGAAAATTCCTTTAGTGGAGGCACTTGACTTGAGGTTGAAAACAACAGAGATATGGCAGGTGTTAGCCATCATGACCACAGCCAACCATCTTCACACATCCAAACACAATTCATCAGAAAAAATACTTTAATTGAGCACACAGACCTCCCAAATGAACTCTCACAATCATAATGCAGGCGAGTCACACACAGTAGAGTACTTGAGTAATTACACGTATTCTGCTCTACTGTAGTCCTTCAGTTTGAATAGTAGGCTCTCTGGTTTAAGCCTCAACGAATTGAGCTACCTAGGGCTTCCTCTAGGCATAGTGTGGCCCCTTAAACATAGTGGGTTCCGAGCCTGGTGCCAGGGACTACTTTGGGTTGAGTGAAGGATGAGACTGAGAGTGAGCCCTTGGGACAACTACTCAGACACCTGCAGCCCAGGAGAGATCCGCCCACCACAGAGCAGATGCCTGCAGCCCAGCTCACCAGCACAGCATTGCCAAACTCAAACCTGTCGGATTAAACAAGAAACACAAAAAAATTAAACCCAGTCAACACCACAGAATGTAGTCCACATCAGCCGCAAAACACAGAATAAACTATGTGTAGAATTCAAATTCTAAATAACAATTTGATATAAATTGCACTACAGCCAGGTGTAGTTTCTTAGCTTGCATCCCAAATGGTATCCTATTCCGTATTTTGCGCCCTTCTTCTGACTAGAGCCGTCCTATGGGTCCTTGGTCAAAAGTAGTGCATTGATAGGGCTCAGTCTAAAGACTATTACGAGTCTTAACACATACAGCCATGGATAATTCTGATACGTGCTACTGGACAGTACCTGTTATGTAAGGAGGTAGGTGAGTCTGAGAATTCAAAGGACTGGATGATGGCGTTGGCAAACCAGGAGGTTACTGATATGGCCAGAACACCTACAGAGAATACAATATTAGAACATCTTATTACACACTATTTCATTATCAGCTTCTGCTACTCAACCTAGAGTTAAAACTAGCAGCATTTTCAGTTGTACAAGTGGTAATAGCAGCATTTTGGGCTACGGTACAGAGCTGTACGCTAAAGCACGGAGTTATGTGATGTCAGATGGGACCATTTCTTGGCATTTCACAATGTAGCATTTACTGTTCAGAGCTAAAATGGATGAAACAACTTTCATTACTGATATGATAAAGTAGCCGACTGTACCTGCGATGATGAAGAGGAATCCTCCAACAATGGCTACTCTATCCTTCTCCTCTTCATCCTCCTCCAGGCACCGGGTGCATCTCATCCCCAGCGTGGCTACCAGCACCCCAACGGCTGACAACAGGACACTGAGGATCATCACCACTCGGGTGGTCAGAATCTCCGCTACACACACACACAGGGTAAATGTCTGAGGTCAACCCATACTCTCAACACTCAACAGTCAAACATACACCAACATTGAATATGGCTACATTGAACACATCCATATCAAAGTCATGAGTCAGTGTGAAACTTACTAAGAGAAAGAAAATACACTTGAACTGTGTGTGAACAAGTACTATTTGTAATAATAAATGGTAGCTGTCATCAGTTTTAATGATCAACATTATTAACATTAGGCTTATATTTATATCTTCTCATTGCATTAAACATCAACAAGTAGCCTACCATTATATTAAGCTATATTGTGCCTGCTCTGAAGGTGAGTGACCACTAGTGAACGAATGGCGTTGATGATGACAGACGCTATGGAAAACTTACCTGGCAGGTGAAAGAGTGACTTGTAATTGACGCACATCGTGTGTTTGGTGGCGTCGACGGTGCATGACATCCACAGCCCCAGGTAAGTTTCCTTCGATGTTACCGTGCTCTCTGTGTAAGAGTGCCTTTTCCACTCCACCATATTGGTGGCAATCATTGAGGCAACAAGACCGATCAAAGTAAGAGCATAACCGAGAAGTTGAACCGCAGAGCTCGTCATGGTATTCCGATGAGATGACAAACGTTTGATAATAAAGGCTACTAAAATGGGCGTTGATGAAAAATAGACCAAATAAATGAACAGTGGAAAAATGTAAGATCTAATCTTGAAATTGATGAAATGTCCTTGAATCTCAATGTCTGTTTAATCTCTTGAAGCAAACCGAACTCCGTTATAGTTCAATTCCTGCCGCGGTGTGGACCGTTATCTCACACTCTCAGCGTTTGCACCTGTGTTCAGTGAGTAGTGCATCCACTCTTGGCTATTTAAACCGTCTGTGGGACAGCTCACTGGCGCCTACTGGTGGTTATACATAGATCGATTTCTAATGAAAAGGTCAGCAATTTCTCATTATGGGTGTGATTTTTACATTTTAGTCATTTAGCAGACGCTCTTATCCAGAGCGACTTACAGTTAGTGAGTGCATACATTTTAGATAGATGGAAAGGCTATCATTCATGTCCTGTAAAAAAAAAAAATGAACTCAGAGGAAATCAACTGAGACATTTATTCCACGGTACATAACTAAAGTTGTAATGTGTGTTAATCTGCTATAGTGACACATCCAACTTGAGATAATTGTGGTTTATCCATTTCATTAGATGGCCTTCCACATAATTAATATTTATATGTTTATCACATAGTCTGAGTTGTTAAATGAGTTTGCTTATCATTAGGTTTTTCCAACCCATATGAAAATCAAACCCTGGGTGATTTCCCCCCCCCAGTTGGACACAAAATCCAAACCAGTTTTAAATCCAACCAATGCAGATGATTTTAGGCCTATGTGATGGACTTACATTTTCAGGATTGCCACGTTTTGTATGCAATTTGTATTGGAGACTAGCCAGGTTTACTGTATTTAAATGTTTCACTGACACATACTAAACACAATTTCTGTTTACATACAGTGCATTCAGAAAGTATTCAGACCCCTTGACTTTTACCATATTTTGTTACGTTACAGCCTTATTCTAAAATTGATTAAATTGTTTTTTTCCTAATCAATCTACCCCATAATGACAAAGCAAAAACAGTTTTATAGACATTTTTGCAAATGTATAAAATAAAATAAAACTGAAATAAGACATTTACATAGTATTCAGACCCTTTACTCAGTATTTTGTTGAAGCACCTTTGGCAGTGATTACAGCCTCGAGTCTTCTTGGGTATGACGCTATAAGCTTGGCATACCTGTATTTGGGGAGTTTCTCCCATTCTTCTCTGCAGATCCTCTCAAGCGCTGTAAGGTTGTATGGGGAGCGTCGCTGCATAGCTATTTTCAGGTCTCTCCAGAGATGTTAGATTGGATTCAAGTCCGGGCTCTGGCTCGGTCACTCAAGGACATTCAGATACTTGTCCCGAAGCCACTCCTGCGTTGTCTTGGCTGTGTGCTTAGGGTCGGTGTCCTGTTGGAAGGTGAACCTTTGCCCTAGTCTGAGGTCCTGAGCGCTCTGGAGCAGGTTTTCATCAAGAATCTCTCTGTACTTTGCTCCGTTCATCTTTCCCTTGATCCTGACAAGTCTCCCAGTCCCTACCGCTGAAAATCCCCACATCCCCACAGCATGATTCTGCCACCACCATGCTTCACCGTAGGGATGGTGCCAGGTTTCCTTCAGACGTGACGCTTGGCATTCAGGCCAAAGAGTTCAATCTTGGTTTCATCAGACCAGAGAATCTTATTTCTCATGGTCTGAGAGTCCTTTAGGTGCCTTTTGGCAAACTCCAAGAGGGCTGTCATGTGCCTTTTACTGAGGAGTGGCTTCCATCTGGTCACTACCATAAAGACCTGACTGTTGGAGTGCTGCGGAGATGGTTGTCCTTCTGGAAGGTTCTCCTATCACCACAGAGAAACTCTGGAGCTCTGTCAGAGTGATCATCGGGTTCTTGGTCACCTCCCTGACCAAGGACCTTCTCCCCCGATTGCTCAGTTTGGCCAGGCGGCCAGCTCTAGGAAGAGTATTGGTGGTTCCAAACTTCTTCCATTTAAGGATGATGGAGGCCACTGTGTTCTTGGGGACCTTCAATGCTGCAGACATTTTTTGGTACCCTTCCCCAGATCTGTGCCTCGACACAATCCTGTCTCGGAGCTCTACGGACAATTCCTATGACCTGACGTGCACTGTCAACTGTGGGACCTTATATAGACAGGTGTGTGCCTTTCCAAATCATGTCCAATCAATTGAATTTACCACAGGTGGACTCCAATCAAGTTGTAGAAACATCTCAAGGGTGATCAATGGAAACAGGAAGCACCTGAGCTCAATTTCCAGTCTCATAGCAAATGGTCTGAATACCTATGTAAATAAGGTATTTGTTTTTTATTTTGAATATATTTGCACCCAAAAATGTTCACCTGTTTTTGCTTTGCCATTATGGGGTATTGTGTGTAGATTGATGAGGGAAAAAATAATTGAATCCATTTTAGAATAAGGATTTGATGTAACAAAATTTGGAAAAAGTCAAGGGGTCTGAATACTTTCCGAATGCACTGTAGCTGTGTACAGGTTCATAAAATGGGACAGCTTAAAGAAGCTTCTAGAGATACACACCTGAAAGACGCTTCAGTCTGAGAAGAAACATTTCAATGATGCAAAAAATATTTTATGAGATAGCAACCTGATTTAACACCATAGGAATGTGTAGCGCACAACTGGCCCAGCGTCGTCCGGGTTAGGGGAGGGTTTGGCTGGACGGGGTGTCCTTGTCTCATCGCGCTCTAGCGACTGCTTGTGGCGGGCCGGGCGCCTGCAAGCTGACTTCGGTCGCCAGTTGGAAGGTGTTTCCTTCGACACATTGGTGCGGCTGGCTTCCCGGGTTAAGCGAGCAGTGTGTCAAGAAGCAGTGCGGCTTGGCGGGGTCGTGTTTCGTAGGACGCATTGGGTCTCGACCTTCGCCTCTCCTGAGTTCGTATGGGAGTTGCAGAGATGGGACAAGACTGTAACTACCAATTGAGGAGAAAAAGATAAATAAGGCTTATCAGTGATTCTAGGAAACAATCTAAATTTAGCATGAAATAAAGTAATTCTTCCTCCTTCCTGACTAGCATAAGTGGATAAGAAACCACTAAAATGGGGAAGTGCTCTCCCTCTTGGGCAGTGAGACGTTGACTCATTGGATGAATAGCAGTTTATCCTCCTGAGATCAAGCAATTCATTTTTGTACTCTCTAGTTGGCCCCGTGTAGCTCAGTTGGTAGAGCATGGCGTTTGCAACGCCAGGGTTGTGGGTTCGATTTCCATGGGGGTCCTGTATGAAAAAAATAAAAAAAATAAATAACATGTCTCACTGACTATAAGTTGCTCTGGATAAGAGCGTCTGCTAAATGACTAAAATGTAAAATGTCTAGTGGACATCAGTTATTGCTCCGTATCTCTGAGGCCATACAAGCCACTGTATTAAGTCCTGATGTCCCTTTGAGAGGACATTCTGGGCTTTTCAGTGATATCACGTGTGGGGGTGTGACCTTGACAACTTTATCTTCTTGGTTCTATAAAAAATGGCTGCCGTCAAAATTAGCAAAGAAGTGTGTGTAATTATCATTTTTGTGAGTTTGATATTCAAATTGGTTCTTGTAAGTGAATATCTCAGGAATAGTTAAGTGAGTTGTCAGGGCTGTGTAATAATGTTTTCACATTAAATAAGAGCTAAATAAGAGCTTATCAAGAAATGTCCTCTGTGGTGGACACCCGGATGCCTCAACTATGTTTTTCACCTACTGTACCCATTGACTGTAATGTTAAATGTTTTTTCACCTACTGTACCCACTGACTGTAATGTTAAATGTTTTTTCACCTACTGTACCCACTGACTAATGTCATTTTTTTCATAGTTACGTCCTAATGACCACTACAGAGGACAATTTTGCACTTACAATAAAATATAAATAACAATATTTTTTCAACAACAAAAAAAATATTGGTAACGTTTTTTTTCCACCCCAAACACTTAAGCAAAGATAAATAAAAGTCATCCCAAAACATTTTTGCCCGCATCTCAGGAAATATACAGTACGTGTTTAGGTCTTATTTCAGTTCACTGGGACCATTTAGGTCTGATTATATAAATGTACATGCAGACCAAGACACCAAGAGCAGAGCAGGTGGTAATCTGAAGGGCCAAGAATGATGAATGATGAATTATATTAAAACAGAGAGTTGATACAAGCTTCCTATTACTAATACCCAGTGAGAGTGCTGGGACATTGGAGAAAAAAAGTGTTATGCGTATACCTGAACCTCAGAAAACACAGAGGAAATGGAGGTGAATGTAGATATGAGCCCTGTTGACTTCCTATCGCTGGACTATGTTGAGCACACGTCAGACCTACTACTTAGCTCTGAAGCAGTAGGGTCAATCCTGAGCAGAGGGGAAGCATGGGCTTGTCTGGGTCTCAAACCTTATCACATCCATAAGGACATTCTCTGCATAGCTTTCCTTAAAGCCAAGATGCTCCGTTGATAGGTCCTCTGGGAAAAGTGACAAGACTTACCACACAGTGGTTGTGACCTGTGGTTGGGGGTAAAGGCCTTACGGTACATATTCAGTTCTTTCAGCAGTGACGGGTGACAGGGAACAATGTACAGCCTCAAAGTACTGAGAGCCAGGCCTAAATGGCACTTGAGGGTGGTGCCATGGTCACGTCATATTATGGCCCCAAAAAGCCCATTTTATACCATATACACCCCATTCAACAAAATGGTTAGCTCCTACAGACAGTGAGTCACGGTGGCCGTGGCTTGCTATATACAGTGGGGAAAAAAAGTATTTAGTCAGCCACCAATTGTGCAAGTTCTCCCACTTAAAAAGATGAGAGGCCTGTAATTTTCATCATAGGTACACGTCAACTATGACAGACAAATTGAGAAAAAAAATTCCAGAAAATCCCATTGTAGGATTTTTAATGAATTTATTTGCAAATTATGGTGGAAAATAAGTATTTGGTCACCTACAAACAAGCAAGATTTCTGGCTCTCACAGACCTGTAACTTCTTCTTTAAGAGGCTCCTCTGTCCTCCACTCGTTACCTGTATTAATGGCACCTGTTTGAACTTGTTATCAGTATAAAAGACACCTGTCCACAACCTCAAACAGTCACACTCCAAACTCCACAATGGCCAAGACCAAAGAGCTGTCAAAGGACACCAAAAACAAAATTGTAGACCTGCACCAGGCTGGGAAGACTGAATCTGCAATAGGTAAGCAGCTTGGTTTGAAGAAATCAACTGTGGGAGCAATTATTAGGAAATGTAAGACATACAAGACCACTGATAATCTCCCTCGATCTGGGGCTCCACGCAAGATCTCACCCCGTGGGGTCAAAATGATCACAAGAACGGTGAGCAAAAATCCCAGAACCACACGGGGGGACCTAGTGAATGACCTGCAGAGAGCTGGGACCAAAGTAACAAAGCCTACCATCAGTAACACACTACGCCGCCAGGGACTCAAATCCTGCAGTGCGAGACGTGTCCCCCTGCTTAAGCCAGTACATGTCCAGGCCCGTCTGAAGTGCATTTGGATGATCCAGAAGAGGATTGGGAGAATGTCATACGGTCAGATGAAACCAAAATATAACTTTTTGGTAAAAACTCAACTCGTCATGTTTGGAGGACAAAGAATGCTGAGTTGCATCCAAAGAACACCATACCTACTGTGAAGCATGGGGTTGGAAACATCATGCTTTGGGGCTGTTTTTCTGCAAAGGGACCAGGACTACTAATCCTTGTAAAGGAAAGAATGAATGGGGCCATGTATCGTGAGATTTTGAGTGAAATCCTCCTTCCATCAGCAAGGGCATTGAAGATGAAACGTGGCTGGGTCTTTCAGCATGACAATGATCCCAAACACACCGCCCGGGCAACGAAGGAGTGGCTTCGTAAGAAGCATTTCAAGGTCCTGGAGTGGCCTAGCCAGACTCCAGATCTCAACCCCATAGAAAATCTTTGGAGGGAGTTGAAAGTCTGTGTTGCCCAGCGACAGCCCCAAAACATCACTGCTCTAGAGGAGATCTGCATGGAGGAATGGGCCAAAATACCAGCAACAGTGTGTGAAAACCTTGTGAAGACTTACAGAAAACGTTTGACCTGTGTCATTGCCAACAAAGGGTATATAACAAAGTATTGAGAAACTTTTGTTATTGACCAAATACTTATTTTCCACCATCATATGCCAATAAATTCATAAAAAATCCTACAATGTGATTTTCTGGATTTTTTTTTCTCATTTTGTCTGTCATAGTTGACGTGTACCTATGATGAAAATTACAGGACTCTCTCATCTTTTTAAGTGGGAGAACTTGCACAATTGGTGGCTGACTAAATACTTTTTTTCCCCACTGTAAAGCAGGCAGACAGGCATCGAGGCATTCAGTTACTGTTCGATTGAACGTTAGAATGGGCAAAATGAGTGACCTAAACAACTTTGAGCGTGGTATGATCATCGGAGCCAGGCGCACCAGTTCCAGTGGGATTCACCCTAATCGCAGGGGTTCCAGGATTATCTCCATCAACATAGATATCTTCTTAAGAGACTGACGGTCTGGGTTTGGTAGCGCTCCAGTCCTCCCTGTCATAATAAGCAACAGAGGACATGGAAATTGTATTATATCCCAGAGAAATATAAGTGCAGTCAATGGAAGCAACCTAATCAATGTTCCTTTAACTGTTTGCACTGAAACGGTTTGCCTTAGGAAGAAGCCCACTGTGGGCAACCCACTTAGTACCATTGACTCAAATGTAAATGTCTGACATGTCTACCTCAGACCAGCTTCTAAGAATAGCACTAAAAACAAACACCAACCCAGAAAAGGACAAGAAATGGCCCATATTATCATATGTAGACTGAGAAACAAGGTTAATGAAATTGACAACTTATTAACATCAGAAAAAAAGTATATTCTGGCCATCTCTGAAACACACTTAGACAATCCTTTGATGATGCAGTAGTAGCTATATATGGTTATAGAATATATAGGAAAGATAGAAATGCAAATGGTGGAGGTGTTGCTATGTATGTCCAGAGTCATATTCCTGTTACGCTGAGAGAGGATCTCATGTCAGATAATGTGGAAGTAAAATGGCTACAGGTTCATCTGCCTCACCTAAAGCCTATTCTCGTAGGAAGTTGCTATAGACCACTGAGTGCTAAAAGTCAGTATTTGGACTATATGTGTGAAATGTTGGATAATGTATGTGATATCAACAGAGGGGTATATTTTCTGGATGACCTAAATATTGACTGGTTGTCATCAAGCTGCCCACTCAAACAGAAGCTCCAAGCCTCCAGAGTGGTGCAGCGGTTTAAGGCACTGCATTGCAGTGCTTGAGGCGTCAGTACAGCCCCGGGTTCGATCCCAGGCTGTGTCACAGTTGGCCGTGACCGGGAGAACCATGAGGCGGGGCACAACTGGCCCAGCATCGTCCGGGTTAGGGGAGTGTTTGGCCGGCCGAGATTTCCTTGTCGCTCTAGCAACTCCTTGTGGTGGGCCGGGCGCCTGCAAGCTGACTTCGGTTGCCAGTTGGACGGTGTTTCCTCTGACACATTAGTGCGGCTGGCTTCCCGGGTTAAGCGAGCAGTGTGTCAAGAAGCAGTGCGGCTTGGCAGGGTCGTGTTTCAGAGGACGGATGGCTCTCGACCTTCGCCTCTTCCGAGTCCGTAGGGGGATGGGTCAAAACTGTAACTACCAATTGGATATCAGAAAAAGGGGTAATAAATAAAATAAATAAAAGAAGCTCCAAGCTGAAACCGATGCCTGGAATCTGGTTCAGGTTATTAGTCAACCTACCTGGGTATTTACAAACAAACTACATCATCCACGTGTATTGATCACATCTTTACTAATGCTGCATAAATCTGCTCTAAAGCAGTGTCCACACCCACCGGATGTAGTAATTTTTTTATTTTTTTTTAGTAATCAGTAAAAAAAAAAAATTGTAATCATAATATAATAAACATATCTAGAAAAACCAAAGTTCCAAAGAATGGACCTAAAATTGTGTATAAACGATAATATAAGAGGTTTTGCAATGATTCCTATGTCGAAGATATTTCTTGGTCTGATGTGTGTTATTTATGAAACTGCTTCTTCCGGTTACTGATAGGCATGCGCCCATCAAGAAACTGACTGTTAGAACTGCCAAATCCCCATGGATAGATGATGAATTGAAAAACTGTATGGCTGAGAGGAATGAGGCAAAGGGAATAGCAAATAAGTCTGACAACATACCAGACTGGCAAACATACAGTCAATTGAGAAATCATGTAACAAAACTAAACAAAAATAAGAAGAAACTATACTGTGGATAGTGAATGATAGTAAAAAGTTCTGGAGTACTTTAAATGAAATTCTAGGCAAAAAAGCAAATATGGCTCCATCCTTCATCGAGGCAGATGGCTTGTTAATAACAAAACCTTTTGATATTGCCAACCAGTTTAATAACTTTCTTGTTGACAGGATTAGCAAATTTAGGCATGACATGCAAACAACAAATGCTGAGCCTTCATATTCATGCATAATTAACCAAATAATGAAAGACAAGCACTGTAGTTTTAAGTTCCGTAAAGTGTGTATGGAAGAAGTGGGAAAAGCCTAGAAGATGGTGTGTTCCCTCAGACATGGAGGGAGGCAAAGATAATTCCGCTACCCAAGAATAGCAGAGCACACTTTAATAGTTCAAACAGCCGACCAATCAGCCTGTTACAAGTGCTTAGCAACATTTTGGAAAAAATTGTGTTTGATCAAATACAAAGTTATTTTACAGAAAACAAATTAACAACAGACTTTCAGCATGCTTATAGGGAAGGGCACTCAACATGCTCGACACTGACACAAATTACTGATGATTGTGGGAGCGGTTAGACTTCAGTGCAGCTTTTAATGTAATTTATCATAACCTATTGCTGAAAAAATTTAAGTGTTATGGATTTGCATCCTCTGCCTTATTATGGATTGAGAGTTTCCTATCTAATAGAACACAGAGGGTTTTCGTTAATGGAAGCCTCTCTAATACAAATTCATTTGAGTGTGGGGTACCGCAGGGCAGCCGGCTAGGGCCATTATTGTTTTTTATTTTAACTAATGACCTTCCACTGACCTTGAATAAAGCCAGTATACATGTTGGCTGCAACAGTAAAATAAATAACTGACACCCTTAACATAGAGCTCCAGTCCCTTTTAGAATGACTAAATAGCAATAGGCTGGTGCTAAATATCTAAAAAACTAAAAGCATCGTTTTTAAGACAAATCACTCGCTCAACGCTAAACCTTATTTAGATCTATTATTGAAGAATGCGGTTATTGAGCAAGTTGAGGAGACTAAACTGCTGGGTGTAATCCTAGATAGCAAGCTGTCATGGTCAAACCATATAGACTCAATGGTTGCTAAAATAGGTCTGTCCATGATGGGGCATTGCTCTGCCTTCTTGACAACTCAGTCGACCAGACAGGTCCGAATTTTGTCGTAACTGGACTACTGCCCAGCTGTGTGGTCATGTGCGGCAAAGAAGGACATAGGTAAATTGCAGTTGGTGGTCCAGTGTCTGTGTTCTTTTGCCCATCTTAATATTTTATTTTTATTGGCCAGTCTGAGATATGGCTTTTTCTTTGCAACTCTGCCTAGGTCAGCATCCCGGAGTCGCCTCTTCATTGTTGACGTTGAGACTGGTGTTTTGCGAGTACTATTTAATTGAGCTGCCAGTTGAGGACCTGTGAGGCGTCTGTTTCTCAAACTAGACACTAATGTATTTGTCGTCTTGCTCAGTTGTGCACCGGGGCATGCCACTCCTCTTTCTATTCTGGTTAGAGACAATTGGTGCTGTTCTATGAGTAGTACACAGCTTGTACGAGATCTTCAGTTTCTTGGCAATTTCTCGCATGGAATAGCCTTAATTTCTCAGAACAAGAATAGACTGACGAGTTTCAGAAGAAAGTTATTTGTTTCTGGCCATTTTGAGCCTGTAATCGAACCCACAAAAGGAGGCCAATTTTATTGCTGCTTTAATCAGCACAACAGTTTTCAGCTGTGCTAACATAATTGCAAAAGGGTTTTCTAATTATCAATTAGCCTTTTAAAATTATAAACTTGGATTAGCAAACACAACGTGCCATTGGAACACAGGACTGATGGTTGCTGATAATGGGCCTCTGTACGCCTATGTAGATATTCCATTCAAAATCAGCCGTTTACAGCTACAATAGCCATTTACAACATTAACAATGTCTACACTGTATTTCTGATTAATTTGATGTTATTTTAAGATATATATATACATACACATGTAAATATATACACATGTAAATATATACACATATATACAGTGGGGAAAAAAAGTATTTAGTCAGCCACCAATTGTGCAAGTTCTCCCACTTAAAAAGATGAGAGAGGCCTGTAATTTTCATCATAGGTACACGTCAACTATGACAGACAAATTGAGGAAAAAAAATCCAGAAAATCACATTGTATGATTTTTTATGAATTTATTTGCAAATTATGGTGGAAAATAAGTATTTGGTCACCTACAAACAAGCAAGATTTATGGCTCTCACAGACCTGTAACTTCTTCTTTAAGAGGCTCCTCTGTCCTCCACTCGTTACCTGTATTAATGGCACCTGTTTGAACTTGTTATCAGTATAAAAGACACCTGTCCACAACCTCAAACAGTCACACTCCAAACTCCACTATGGCCAAGACCAAAGAGCTGTCAAAGGACACCAGAAACAAAATTGTAGACCTGCACCAGGCTGGGAAGACTGAATCTGCAATAGTTAAGCAGCTTGGTTTGAAGAAATCAACTGTGGGAGCAATTATTAGGAAATGGAAGACATACAAGACCTCTGATAATCTCCCTCGATCTGGGGCTCCACGCAAGATCTCACCCCGTGGGGTCAAAATGATCACAAGAACGGCGAGCAAAAATCCCAGAACCACACGGGGGGACCTAGTGAATGACCTGCAGAGAGCTGGGACCAAAGTAACAAAGCCTACCATCAGTAACACACTACGCCACCAGGGACTCAAATCCTGCAGTGCAGACGTGTCCCCCTGCTTAAGCCAGTACATGTCCAGGCCCATCTGAAGTTTGCTAGAGTGCATTTGGATGATCCAGAAGATGATTGGGAGAATGTCATATGAAACCAAAATATAACTTTTTGGTAAAAACTCAACTCGTCGTGTTTGGAGGACAAAGAATGCTGAGTTGCATCCAAAGAACACCATACCTACTGTGAAGCATGGGGGTGGAAACATAATGCTTTGGGGCAGTTTTTCTGCAAAGGGACCAGGACGACTGATCGTGTAAAGGAAAGAATGAATGGGGCCATGTATCGTGAGATTTTGAGTGAAAACCTCCTTCCATCAGCAAGGGCATTGAAGATGAAACGTGACTGGGTCTTTCAGCATGACAATGATCCCAAACACACCGCCCGGGCAATGAAGGAGTGGCTTCATAAGAAGCATTTCAAGGCCCTGGAGTGGCCTAGCCAGTCTCCAGATCTCAACCCCATAGAACATGTTTGGAGGGAGTTGAAAGTCCGTGTTGCCCAGCGACAGCCCCAAAATATCACTGCTCTAGAGGAGATCTGCATGGAGGAATGGGCCAAAATACCAGCAACAGTGTGTGAAAACCTTGTGAAGACTTACAGAAAACGTTTGACCTGTGTCATTGCCAACAAAGGGTATATAACAAAATTATTGAGAAACTTTTGTTATTGACCAAATACTTATTTTCCACCATAATTTGCAAATAAATTCATTAAAAATCCTACAATGTGATTTTCTGGATTTTTTTTTCTCATTTTGTCTGTCATAGTTGACATGTACCTATGATTAAAATTACAGGCCTCTCTCATCTTTTTAAGTGGGAGAACTTGCACAATTGGTGGCTGACTAAATACTTTTTTTCCCCACTGTATATATATATATATATATATATACACACACACACATATATACATACACATGTATATACACATGTATATACATATATACAGTGAGTGAAAAAAGTATTTGATCCCCTGCTGATTTTGTACGTTTGCCCACTGACAAAGAAATGATCAGTCTATAATTTTAATGATAGGTTTATTTGAACAGTGAGAGACAGAATAACAACAAAAAAATCCAGAAAAACGCATGTCAAAAATGTTATACATTTATTTGCATTTTAATGAGGGAAATAAGTATTTGACCCCCTCTCAATCAGAAAGATTTCTGGCTCCCAGGTGTCTTTTATACAGGTAACGAGCTGAGATTAGGAGCACACTCTAATCTCAGCTTGTTACCTGTATAAAAGACACCTGTCCATACAAAAGTATCTATATCCACAGTAAAACAAGTCCTATATCGACATAACCTGAAAGGCCGCTCAGCAAGGAAGAAGCCACTGCTCCAAAACCGCCATAGAAAAGCCAGACTACAGTTTGCAACTGCACATGGGGACAAAGATCGTACTTTTTGGAGAAATGTCCTCTGGTCTGATGAAACAAAAATAGAACTGTTTGGCCATAATGACCATCGTTATGTTTGAAGGAAAAAGGGGTATGCTTGCTAGCCGAAGAACACCATCCCAATCGTGAAGCATGGGGGTGGCAGCATCATGCTGTAGGGGTGCTTTGCTGCAGGAGGGACTGGTGCACCTCACAAAATAGATGGCATCATGAGGAAGGAAAATTATGTGGATATATTGAAGCAACATCTCAAGACATCAGTCAGGAAGTTAAAGCTTGGTCGCAAATCGGTCTTCCAAATGGACAATGACCCCCAGCATACTTACAAAGTTGTGGCAAAATGGCTTAAGGACATCAAAGTCAAGGTATTGGAGTGGCCATCACAAAGCCCTGACCTCAATCCTATAGAACATTTGTGGGCAGAACTGAAAAAGTGTGTGCGAGCCAGGAGGCCTACAAACCTCAATCAGTTACACCAGCTCTGTCAGGAGGAATGGGCCTAGATTCACCCAACTTATTGTGGGAAGCTTGTGGAAGACTACCTGAAACGTTAAGTTAAACAATTTAAAGGCAATGCTACCAAATACAAATTGAGTGTATGCAAACTTCTGACCCACTGGGAATGTGATGAAAGAAATAAAAGCTTAAATTAATAATTCTCTTTACTATTATTTTGACATTTCACATTCTTAAAATAAAGTGGTGATCCTAACTGACCTAAGACAGGGAATTATTACTAGGATTAAATGTCAGGAATTGTGAAAAACAGAGTTTAAATGTATTTGGCTAAGGTGTTTGTAAACTTCCGACTTCAACTGTATATACACATACAGTGAGGGAAAAAAGTATTTGATCCCCTGCTGATTTTGTAAGTTTGCCCACGGACAAAGAAATGATCAGTCTATAATTTTAATGGTAGGTTTATTTGAACAGTGAGAGACAGAATAACAACAAAAAATCCAGAAAAACGCATGTCAAAAATGTTATAAATTGATTTGCATTTTAATGAGGGAAATACGTAATTGACCCCCTCTCAATCAGAAAGATTTCTGGCTCCCAGGTGTCTTTTATACAGGTAACGAGCTGAGATTAGGAGCACACTCTTAAAGGGAGTGCTCCTAATCTCAGTTTGTTACCTGTATAAAAACACCTGTCCACAGAAGCAATCAATCAATCCAATTCCAAACTCTCCACCATGGCCAAGACTAAAGAGCTCTCCAAGGATGTCAGGGACAAGATTGTAGACCTACACAAGGCTGGAATGGGCTACAAGACCATCGCCAAGCAGCTTGGTGAGAAGGTGACAACAGTTGGTGCGATTATTCGCAAATGGAAGAAACACAAAATAACTGTCAATCTCCCTCGGTCAGGGGCTCCATGCGAGATCTCACCTCGTGGAGTTGCAATGATCATGAGAACGGTGAGGAATCAGCCCAGAACTACACAGGAGGATCTTGTCAATGATCTCAAGGCAGGTGGGACCATAGTCACCAAGAAAATAATTGGTAACACACTACGCCTTGAAGGACTGAAATCCTGCAGCAAGGTCCCCCTGCTCAAGAAAGCAAATATACAGGCCCGTCTGAAGTTTGCCAATGAACATCTGAATGATTCAGAGGAGAACTGGGTGAAAGTGTTGTGGTCAGATGAGACCAAAATCGAGCTCTTTGGCATCAACTCAACTCGCCGTGTTTGGAGGAGGAGGAATGCTGCCTATGACCCCAAGAACACCATCCCCCCGTCAAACATGGAGGTGGAAACATTATGCTTTGGGGGTGTTTTTCTGCTAAGGGGAAAGGACAACTTCACTGCATCAAAGGGACGATGGACAGGGCCATGTACCGTCAAATCTTGGGTGAGAACCTCCTTCCCTCAGCCAGGGCATTGAAAATGGATCGTGGATGGGTATTCCAGCATGACAATGACCATAAACACACGGCCAAGGCAACAAAGGAGTGGCTCAAGAAGAAGCACATTAAGGTCCTGGAGTGGCCTAGCCAGTCTCCAGACCTTAATCCCATAGAAAATCTGTGGAGGGAGCTGAAGGTTCGAGTTGCCAAACGTCAGCCTCGAAACCTTAATGACTTGGAGAAGATCTGCAAAGAGGAGTGGGACAAAATCCCTCCTGAGATGTGTGCAAACCTGGTGGCCAACTACAAGAAACGTCTGACCTCTGTGATTGCCAACAAGGGTTTTGCCACCAAGTACTAAGTCATGTTTTGCAGAGGGGTCAAATACTTATTTCCCTCATTAAAATGCAAATCAATTTATAACATTTTTTACATGCATTTTCCTGGATTTTTTTGTTGTTATTCTGTCTCTCACTGTTCAAATAAACCTACCATTAAAATTATAGACTGATCATGTCTTTGTCAGTGGGCAAACGTACAAAATCAGCAGGGGATCAAATACTTTTTTCCCTCACAGTAACATCTGACAAAAATATCTCATAACACTGAAGCAGCAACCTTTGTGAAGACCAATACTTGTGTCATTCTCAAAACTTTTTACCACGACTGTAGATCTAGAATGCATTTGATCAGTTAAATCACATTGAGGATATTTAAACAGCATTTTTGGGGTATCTGTGAAGTTTGATAATATGTATGACAGTGACTGGACCAGAGAGGACACATACATCATCTCACAGAATAATGTCGCTCTCCGGAAACTAACATGGGGCAGCAGGTAGAGTAGTGGTTAAGAGCGTTGGGCCAGTAACCAAAAGGTCACTGGTTTGAATCCCCAAGCCGACTAGTTGAAAAAATCTGTCGTTCTGGAAAAGAGCGTCTGCTAAAATGTAAATGTACATACAGTAATTTGCTCACACTTAATAGGTTATAGTAAGTTGCACAGACACCATGCATTTACAATATATTATTATGTAGGCCTACATGTACAGTAACTATACAATAAACGAATTTGTCCAGTTTCTTTTCATTAAAACTTCCTTTTTGTTTTATGTAGCTTATCTGCAGATACAGACTACATGAATACATTAACTTCACCAAAGTAATTACAAGGTAACTAACTAAATGGCATACAGGAAGTAACACCAGTAATGCAGTGGAAAAAGTCCCTTCATGGTAGGCTGAGGCCTATAACAGAGATGTGATTGAACACATGCAGAGGACTGCTTTGGCATGTATTGGAGGTGACTCCCTCTTAGAACAGGCCTCAGGACTGACGCTCTCAAACCAGTCCGATGTCATTCCTGCATCAGGCACAGCATACAGCTCACAGAGCACAGCGCCCTGGGCCAAACGGTTCACTGCCTATTTTTTTATTAACACCCAATGATGGGAATGCCTGCTCTCTCTCTCTCTCTCTCTCTCTCTAGCTTTACCCACATACCAGCATTCAACAGGTTGCTGATGCATCTTAAATAACTATGCAGGTTAATATGTTTCCGATCCACCACTTTTACTGAGAGGGTAGCCAGAATCCTAGCCGCGGGACATAGGGGTGCTGAGGGTGCTGCATCACCCCCTGAATTTGATAATTGCGCACTGGGCCTTTACTAGTCCTGTATTAGCAGATCCATATAGACGTCTGTAGCGGCCAAATAAAATCTCTATAGCCGTCTGCGAAAAAATTGCTGCACCCCCAACCCCAAACTACTTCCCGCGGGTATGGCCGGAATGATATTACACTGACTGACAAATTGTTTCTGCAAATAGGAATCATACAGGCAATGACAATGTTAATTAAGATGGGCTATTACTCAAAGTCAAGACACCTACGTATTTACTCAAGTCATTTAGGTCTGGCACCACAACCACAACATTTAAAACCAACCGATTCCGAGAAAACACTAAGTGGTTCTAAAAGGATTGGAGGACATCTTATCCTGTTCTGTAAGGGAGGAGGATTGGGGGGGACCTGTTAATCCTGTTCCTTAAGGGAGGGGGGGTGGGACATGTTACTCCTGTTTCATAAGGGGGGGGGGGGGACATGTTACTCCTGTTTCATAAGGGGGGGGGGGACATGTTACTCCTGTTTCATAAGGGAGGGAGGGACATGTTACTCCTGTTTCATAAGGGGGGGGGGACATGTTACTCCTGTTTCATAAGGGGGGGGGGACATGTTACTCCTGTTTCATAAGGGGGGGGGGGACATGTTACTCCTGTTTCATAAGGGAGGGGGGGGGGGACATGTTACTCCTGTTTCATAAGGGAGGGGGGGACATGTTACTCCTGTTTCATAAGGGGGGGGGGGGGACATGTTACTCCTGTTTCATAAGGGAGGGGGGGACATGTTACTCCTGTTTCATAAGGGAGGGGGGGCATGTTACTCCTGTTTCATAAGGGAGGGGGGGCATGTTACTCATGTTTCATAAGGGGGGGGGGGACATGTTACTCCTGTTTCATAAGGGGGGGGGGGACATGTTACTCCTGTTTCATAAGGGGGGGGGGGACATGTTACTCCTGTTTCATAAGGGAGGGGGGGACATGTTACTCCTGTTTCATAAGGGGGGGGGGGGACATGTTACTCCTGTTTCATAAGGGGGGGGGACATGTTACTCCTGTTTCATAAGGGAAGAGGACATGTTACTCCTGTTTCATAAGGGAGGGGGACATGTTACTCCTGTTTCATAAGGGAGGGGGGGACATGTTACTCCTGTTTCATAAGGGGGGGCATGTTCCTCCTGTTTCATAAGGGGGGGGGACATGTTACTCCTGTTTCATAAGGGAAGAGGACATGTTACTCCTGTTTCATAAGGGAAGGGGACATGTTACTCCTGTTTCATAAGGGAGGGGGGGCATGTTACTCCTGTTTCATAAGGGGGGGGGGACATGTTACTCCTGTTTCATAAGGGAAGGGGACATGTTACTCCTGTTTCGTAAGGGAGGGGGGGCATGTTACTCCTGTTTCATAAGGGGGGGGGGGCATGTTACTCCTGTTTCATAAGGGAAGGGGACATGCTACTCCTGTTTCATAAGGGAGGGAGGGACATGTTACTCCTGTTTCATAAGGGAAGGGGACATGTTACTCCTGTTTCATAAGGGAGGGGGGGCATGTTACTCCTGTTTCATAAGGGGGGGGGGACATGTTACTCCTGTTTCATAAGGGAAGGGGACATGTTACTCCTGTTTCATAAGGGAGGGAGGGACATGTTACTCCTGTTTCATAAGGGAAGAGGACATGTTACTCCTGTTTCATAAGGGAGGGGGGGCATGTTACTCCTGTTTCATAAGGGAGGGAGGGACATGTTACTCCTGTTTCATAAGGGAAGAGGACATGTTACTCCTGTTTCATAAGGGAAGGGGACATGTTACTCCTGTTTCATAAGGGAGGGGGACATGTTACTCCTGTTTCATAAGGGGGGGGGGGACATGTTACTCCTGTTTCATAAGGGAGGGAGGGACATGTTACTCCTGTTTCATAAGGGAAGAGGACATGTTACTCCTGTTTCATAAGGGAGGGGGGGCATGTTACTCCTGTTTCATAAGGGAGGGAGGGACATGTTACTCCTGTTTCATAAGGGAAGAGGACATGTTACTCCTGTTTCATAAGGGAGGGGGGGCATGTTACTCCTGTTTCATAAGGGAGGGAGGGACATGTTACTCCTGTTTCATAAGGGAAGAGGACATGTTACTCCTGTTTCATAAGGGAAGGGGACATGTTACTCCTGTTTCATAAGGGAGGGGGACATGTTACTCCTGTTTCATAAGGGGGGGGGGGACATGTTACTCCTGTTTCATAAGGGAGGGAGGGACATGTTACTCCTGTTTCATAAGGGAAGGGAACATGTTACTCCTGCTCCATTAGAAATCATTAGCATTTTAAGGCAAAAATGTACATACATTGACACATTTCAGTTAATTACAGTGCAGTAGAAATAAGTTAATCAATGCACTGAGACAATGTTAATTGCTAACCATAACGTTTTTAGGGGAAATAGCATAACCGTTGGCTACTATGAAGTAATTTCACACAGTTTGAGTGAACACTAATCAAAAGGCTGGTTTAATTACAGAAGTTGCTTGCTTGACTCTGAAAAATCCTCTTTGCCTGTGACCACCTCTACCGGTTTTTCCTGAAGACGTGCCCAAGGCTTATCAGCTCAAGTTAGAAAAATTAAAATGGCATGAATTAAAAAGGGTTCAGCGCATTTGGAGTGGCAAAGGAACTAGGTAAAGATTATTTCTTGGGTTTGCCATCAACAGTAAAACCGCTGTCTCGGGTGAATATTTTAGGAGTTGGCCTGTCCTCGCCAATGAGTGCACGAACGTTGAGCTGATAAAACTGGGCGTGTGTATTTTCCTAGTTTTCCTTGTCTCAACACGGCATGTTCTCGTTTCAGGACGTCTGCATTTACTTTCAATTCTCAGGTGAGCCATGAGTGACTGCTCTTCAGGAACATTTGATATCTACATAGTTCAAATTTACTTGACTCTCTACTTGATACACTGTATTATGACATGTTTATTATATGGAACATTTTATGATGCCGAAATACCACAACAGGTGAGTTAGCCAATGCACATCTGGACCTGTCAGTAGTATATTCATTGCTGTATGCTTGACGATTTTCATTCACTATGTATTCCTAGTGTGGTAATAGTAATTCCAAGTGTATCTGATTCACAGTTTCTGCCAATGGAAACTTTTTGTAGGCTACACACCTGAATAACCGGTCAATCACCTGAACATGACTGATGCAATGGTGCCTACATTTTTTTATAAAGTAGCCTAAATGTTTCAACCTAGATAGCCTCATCAGATTTGATTAATTCAACACAGGCTAAAATCCTTAATGTATGTAACTGGTATAATCACTACATTGATAATGCCACAGAATAACTTTTTGCTTTCAATAAAAGTGTAAGGTTAGGTTTGATACTGTGTAGGACTACATACAGTGGGGAGAACAAGTATTTGATACACTGCCGATTTTGCAGGTTTTCCTACTTACAAAGCATGTAGAGGTCTGTAATTTTTATCATAGGTACACTTCAACTGTGAGAGACGGAATCTAAAACAAAAATCCAGAAAATCACATTGTATGATTTTTAAGTAATTAATTTGCTTTTTATTGCATGACATAAGTATTTGATACATCAGAAAAGCAGAACTTAATATTTGGTACAGAAACCTTTGTTTGCAATTACAGAGATCATACGTTTCCTGTAGGTCTTGACCAGGTTTGCACACACTGCAGCAGGGATTTTGGCCCACTCCTCCATACAGACCTTCTCCAGATCCTTCAGGTTTCGGGGCTGTCGCTGGGCAATACGGACTTTCAGCTCCCTCCCAAAGATTTTCTATTGGGTTCAGGTCTGGAGACTGGCTAGGCCACTCCAGGACCTTGAGATGCTTCTTACGGAGCCACTCCTTAGTTGCCCTGGCTGTGTGTTTCGGATCGTTGTCATGCTGGAAGACCCAGCCACGACCCATCTTCAATGCTCTTACTGAGGGAAGGAGGTTGTTGGCCAAGATCTCGCGATACATGGCCCCTTCCATCCTCCCCTCAATACGGTGCAGTCGTCCTGTCCCCTTTGCAGAAAAGCATCCCCAAAGAATGATTTTTCCACCTCCATGTTTCACGGTTGGGATGGTGTTCTTGGGGTTGTACTCATCCTTCTTCTTCCTCCAAACACGGCGAGTGGAGTTTAGACCAAAAAGCTCTATTTTTGTCTCATCAGACCACATGACCTTCTCCTATTCCTCCTCTGGATCATCCAGATGGTCATTGGCAAACTTCAGACGGGCCTGGACATGCGCTGGCTTGAGCAGGGGCACCTTGCGTGCGCTGCAGGATTTTAATCCATGACGGCGTAGTGTGTTACTAATGGTTTTCTTTGAGACTGTGGTCCCAGCTCTCTGCAGGTCATTGACCAGGTCCTGCCGTGTAGTTCTGGGCTGATCCCTCACCTTCCTCATGATCATTGATGCCCCACGAGGTGAGAACTTGCATGGAGCCCCAGACCGAGGGTGATTGACCGTCATCTTGAACTTCTTCCATTTACTAATAATTGCGCCAATAGTTGTTGCCTTCTCACCAAGCTGCTTGCCTATTGTCCTGTAGCCCATCCCAGCCTTGTGCAGGTCTACAATTTTAACCCTGATGTCCTTACACAGCGCTCTGGTATTGGCCATTGTGGAGAGGTTGGAGTCTGTTTGATTGAGTGTGTGGACAGGTGTCTTTAATACAGGTAACGAGTTCAAACAGGTGCAGTTAATACAGGTAATGAGTGGAGAACAGGAGGGCTTCTTAAAGAAAAACTAACAGGTCTGTGAGAGCCGGAATTCTTACTGGTTGGTAGGTGATCAAATACTTATGTCATGCAATAAAATGCAAATTAATTACTTAAAAATCATACAATGTGATTTTCTGGATTTTTGTCAAAATTACAGACCTCTACATGCTTTGTAAGTAGGAAAACCTGCAAAATCGGCAGTGTATCAAATACTTGTTCTCCCCACTGTATATAAAGTTGAAGTCGGAAGTTTACATACACTTAGGTTGGAGTCATTAAAACTCGTTTTTCAACCACTCCACAAATTTCTTGTTAACAAACTATAGTTTCGTTTTTGTGCGTGACACAAGTAATTTTTCCTACAATTGTTTACAGACATTCTTAAAATAAAGTCGTGATCCTAACTGACATAAAACAGGGAATTTTTACTAGGATTAAATGTCAGGAATTGTGAAAAACTGAGTTTAAATGTATTTGGCTAAGTTGTATGTAAACATTTTTTCTGAGGTCTTGGCTGATTTCTTTTGATTTTCCCATGATGTCAAGCAAAGAGGCATTGAGTTTGAAGGTAGGCCTTGAAATACATCCACAGGTACACCTCCAATTGACTCAAATGATGTCAATTAGCCTATCAGAAGCTCCTAAAGCCATGACATCATTTACTGGAATTTTCCAAGCTGTTTAAAGGCACAGTCAACTTAGTGTATGTAAACGTCTGACCAACTGGAATTGTGATACAGTGAATTATAGGTGAAATAATCTGTCTGTAAA
The DNA here is from genome assembly GCF_964263955.1 of Coregonus lavaretus. Lineage (NCBI taxonomy): Eukaryota > Metazoa > Chordata > Actinopteri > Salmoniformes > Salmonidae > Coregonus > Coregonus lavaretus. The sequence continues at coordinate 51,643,002 of NC_139998.1, forward strand.
CAATTGTTGGAAAAATTACTTGTGCCATGCACAAAGTAGATGTCCTAACTGACTTGGCAAAACTATAGTTTGTTAACAAGAAATGTGTGGAGTGGTTGAAAAACGAGTTTTAATGACTCCAACCTAAGTGTATGTAAACTTCCGACTTCAACTGTGTGTATGTATGTGTATATATATATATATATATACACACACACACACACACACACATATATATATACATATATGGTAATACTTATACAACGAACCATGATATTGCTGTATTGCAATAGTGGTAACCACAATAAGACAAAGCACTAATGATACAAATCTCCACCGAGGACTGTAACAATGTACAACAGTAGCCTACTTCTCACAGGGTCCTTTCCAAGTGTTACAAGTTGCCCACACAGCTAGAAACCTTGCCTGAGATGCGCTGATGAATTTCAGTCATTGTTTCTGGTAGTGTGTGTAGCAGGTATGTCAACAGGTGTAAATGCCTCTGGTTAAGTCGGAGACACAAGGTTTTAATTACCTGAGAAGAGTTTGCCTGATATCGGTAAGGTTTCCTAGTCACAGAAAAAGCCTTATTCTAGACTTCAAGCATGATCAAAGGAAATCCTTCACTGAAAGTGCTTCTTAGTCCAGGACTAGGCTTAATCTGTGTCTGGGAAACAAGCCCATAAGACTCATACATACGGTTACAGGCAGGGGGCAGTGGTGTGTCTCAAAGGAGAATAAAACCCTTCTATGACATAGCGTACTGTGGGCAGTCTCAGTGGTGCTGCCACATCCAAGTGAACCATGACAATGTCAGGTATGTTGGTGAACCAGCTCCACTGAAGTACTAAACACTCCTTCCTCATTCACTTCACAGGGAAGAGTTAGACAAAATGGGACATTGTACTTTCCCTGATGACGGCAACCCAGCATGACTCACTTTCATCTTCTTTTATTTATTTTGTATTCTCTCCTTTTCCAGGAGAATGCTGTTATACCTGTATACATGTTCTCTCTCTACAGGTAAGTGGGAATACACAGACCAACCCATTACCCTGACAAGAGGAAAGAAACTATAAAGAAAGATAGATAGACTGTGGCACAACACAAATTCTCAGTGTAACATTATTACACTGTAAACCCCAAGGCATTTTTAACTCAGTTCAACTTACTAGATGTATTTTAGTCAATGAAAAGTAATTATTCCTTAAAATGTTTGTGGTACTGACTCACAACTAAATGAGAAGTCACATCAACTCAATTTGTTTAAGTTAAGATAACAAATAAACGTTTTACCCAGCATGCTCTACTGCAGGTAGATTCTTTCTAAATGTTTTTAATATCTGTGTTTTTGCATGTACATTGAGTGATTGATTAATCTTATGCTACACAAAGATAAATAACATCCAATCATTTAGTTAGATTGTTTGCACCTGTTACTGAAATGTTTGTTCAAGTTTTAAATGGCTTAGGTAGTCTCTTCACACTGTTCCTAAACTTGAGTCATTATGAGTGCAAGTCGCGGGTGAATAAAAAAATCCAACTTTTGGATATCGTCACTCTGGCTGGATTCCAATAGAAATTAAACATCACTTTGCAAGCCAGAATACAGTACATTCGGAAAGTATTCAGACCCATGGACTTTTCCACATTTTGTTCTGTTACAGCCTTATTCGAAAATGGATTTAAAAAATAATAAATCTACACAGAATACCCCATTATGACAAAGAAAAAACAGGTTTTTCTAAATGTTTCCACATTTATTAAAAAATAAACTGAAATATTACATTTACATAAGTATTCAGACCCTTCACTCAGTATTTTGTTGAAGCATCTTTGGCAGTGATTACAGCCTCAAGTGTTCTTGGGTGTGACGCTACAAGCTTGGCACACCTGTATTTGGCGAGTTTCTCCCATTGTTCTCTGCAGATCCTCTCAAGCTCTGTCAGGTTGGATGGGGAGCGTCGCTGCACAGCTATTTTCAGGTCTCTCCAGAGACGTTCGATTGGGTTTAAGTCTGGGCTCTGGCTGGGCCACTTAAGGACATTCAGAGACTTGTCCCGAAGCCACTCCTACGTTGTCTTATTTTATTTTATTTATTTATTTCACCTTTATTTAACCAGGTAAGCCAGTTGAGAACAAGTTCTCATTTACAACTGCGACCTGGCCAAGATAAAGCAAAGCAGTGCGATAAAAACAACAACAACACAGAGTTACATATGGAATAAGCAAAACGTACAGTCAATAACACAATAGAAAAACTATATACAGTGTGTGCAAATGTAGTAAGTTATGGAGGTAAGGCAATAAATAGGCCATAGTGCAAAATAATTACAATTTAGTATTAACACTGGAGTGATAGATGTGCAGAAGATGATGTGCAAATAGAGATACTGGGGTGCAAATTAGCAAAATAAATAACAATGTAAATAACAATATGGGGATGAGGTAGTTGGGTGGGCTAATTACAGATGGGCTGTGTACAGGTGCAGTGATCGGTAAGCTGCTCTGACAACTGATGCTTAAAGTTAGTGAGGGAGATAAGAGTCTCCAGCTTCAGAGATTTTTGCAGTTCGTTCCATTCATTTGCAGCAGAAAACTGGAAGGAATGGCGGCCAAAGGATGTGTTGGCTTTGGGAATGACCAGTGAGATATACCTGCTGGAACGCATACTACGGGTGGGTGTTGCTATGGTGACCAATGAGCTAAGAGAAGGCGGGGATTTGCCTAGAAGTGATTTATAGATGACCTGGAGCCAGTGGGTTTGGCGACAAATATGTAGTGAGGGCCAGCCAACGAGAGCGTACAGGTCACAATGGTGGGTAGTATATGGGGCTTTGGTGACAAAACGGATGGCACTGTGATAGACTACATCCAATTTGCTGAGTAGAGTGTTGGAAGCTATTTTGTAAATGACATCGCCGAAGTCAAGGATCGGTAGGATAGTCAGTTTTACGAGGGCATGTTTATCAGCATGAGTGAAGGAGGCTTTGTTGCGAAATAAGAAGCCGATTCTAGATTTAACTTTGGATTGGAGATGCTTAATGTTTGTCTGGAAGGAGAGTTTACGGTCTTACCAGACACCTAGGTATTTGTAGTTGTCCACGTATTCTAAGTCAGACCCGCCAAGAGTAGTGATTCTAGGCGGACGGGCGGGTGCAAGCAGCATTCGATTGAAGAGCATGCATTTAGTTTTACTAGCGTTTAAGAGCAGTTGGAGGCCACGGAAGGAGTGTTGTATGGCATTGAAGCTCGTTTTGAGGTTTGTTAACACAGTGTCCAATGAAGGGCCAGATATATACAAAATGGTGTCGTCTGCGTAGAGGTGGATCTGAGAGTCACCAGCAGCAAGAGCGACATCATTGACATACACAGAGAATAGAGTCGGCCCGAGATTTGAACCCTATGGCACCCCCATAGAGACTGCCAGAGGTCCAGACAACAGGCCCTCTGATTTGACACATTGAACTCTATCTAAGAAGTAGTTGGTGAACCAGGCGAGGCAGTCATTTGAGAAACCAAGGCTATTAAGTCTGCCAATAAGAATGCGGTGATTGACAGAGTCAAAAGCCTTGGCCAGGTCGATGAAGACGGCTGCACAGTACTGTCTTTAATCGATCGCGGTTATTATATCGTTTAAGACCTTGAGCGTGGCTGAGGTGCACCCATGACCAGCTCGGAAACCAGATTGCATAGCGGAGAAGGTACGGTGGGATTCGAAATGGTCAGTGATTGGTTTGTTAACTTGGCTTTCAAATACTTTCGAAAGGCAGGGCAGGATGGATATAGGTCTGTAACAGTTTGGATCTAGAGTGTCACCCCCTTTGAAGAGGGGGATGACCGCGGCAGCTTTCCAATCTCTGGGGATCTCAGACGATACGAAAGAGAGGTTGAACAGGCTAGTAATAGGGTTGCAACAATTTCGGGGCTAATTTTAGAAAGAAAGGGTCCTGATTGTCTAGCCCAGCTGATTTGTAGGGGTCCAGATTTAGCAGCTCTTTCAGGACATCAGCTATCTGAATTTGAGCAGAACTTGGGGCTCTACAGTGAAATTGTATAATAAGAACTAACCCAAACAGCAATAGGCTAGGCATATTGACATGGGAGAGAGGCATAACGCAACAGGTGTTATTCAAGAGGGCTAAGACAACAACTGGTAATGGCGACAAAAGTTTGGGCTGAGGCTAAACAGATAAACAGGATGGGGTACCGTGTAAAGGAACAGTCCAGCAGGCATTAGCTGTGTAGCTGAGTGATCATAAGGTCCAGTGAACAGCAATAGGTGAGTCCGGGAGCAGTTCAGTGGCTGCTACAGCACAGGCGAGCAGGAGGCACGGCTGTTGATTGTGCGTGCTAGCGGGCCGGGGCTAGCAGATGGATCTTCGTGGTCGTCGCAACGGGAAGCCTGTTGAAACCACATCAGACGATTACGTTGGCAGACCAGTCGTGATGGATCAGCGGGGCTCCGTGTCGACACTAGGAGGTCCCATCCGGTTGACAGAGAGGTAGATAGCCGGGAGATGGGCCTGGCTTGAGGCTAGCTCAAGGCTAACTGGTACGTCGGGACATGTGAATCCAGTGGTGATTATCCCACAACAGCCATTCGGTTGCAGCTAGCTAGTTGCGATGGTCCGGTGTTAAGGTCCAGTGATTCAGTGATTCCGGCAGAAACTCCGATATGCTCTGGGTCGATAGCACGCTGTGCAGACTGGCCGATAATTGTCCAGGCTAGAGCTGGCTGGTAGGTAGTGCAGGCCACGGACAGTGGTGAAGACTGCTGACGGTGGTTAATAGCAAGTAGCTAGTTAGCTGGCTAGTTTCAGCCGTAGGTTCTTGATAAAAATAAAGAAATAATAGAATCCGTTCCACATTGGGTGAGGCGGGTTGCAGGAAAGTATATTTAGTTAAAGGATGGAAAGTGAGAGAAATATATACGAAAAAATACAAAAAACAAAATAAAAACAGGCTATTTACACGATGACACAACAGAATACAGGACCGCACTACTACGCCATCTTGGATCAAGATTGGCTGTGTGCTTAGCGTCGTTGTCCTGTTGGAAGGTGAACCTTCGTCCCAGTCTGAGGTCCTGAGCGCTCTGGAGCAGGTTTTTATCAAGGATCTCGACTAGTCTCCCAGTCCCTGCCGCTGAAAAACATCCCCACAGCATGATGCTGCCACCACCATGCTTCACCATAGGAATGGTGCCAGGTTTCCTCCAGACGTGACGCTTGGCATTCAGACCAAAGAGTTCAATCTTGGTTTCATCAGACCAGCGAATCTTGTTTCCCCATGGTCTGAGAGTCCTTTTGGTGCCTTTTGGCAAACTCCAAGCGGGCTGTCATGTGCCTTTTACTGAGAAGTGGCTTCCGTCTGGCCACTCTACCATAAAGGCCTGATTGGTAGAGTGCTGCAGAGATGGTTGTCCTTCTGGAAGGTTCTCCCATCTCCATAGAGGAACTCTGGAGCTCTGTCAGAGTGACCGTCGGGTTCTTGGTCACCTACCTGACCAAGGCCCTTCTCCCCCGATTGCTCAGTTTGGCCGGGCGGCCAGCTCTAGGAAGAGTCTTGGTGGTTCCAAACTTCTTCCATTTAAGAATGATGGAGGCCACTGTGTTCTTGGGGACCTTCAATGCTGCAGAAATGTTTTGGTACCCTTCCCAGATCTGTGCCTCGACACAATCCTGTCACGGAGCTCTATGGACAATTCCTTCGACAGGGCTTGGTTTTTGCTCTGACATGCACTGTCAACCGTGGGACCTTATATAGACAGGTGTGGGCATTTCAAAATCATGCCAATCTATTGACTTTACCACAGGTGGACTCCAATCAAGTTGTAGAAACATCTCAAGGATGATCAATGGAAACAGGATGCACCTGAGCTCAATTTCGAGTCTCATAGCAAAGGCTCTGAAAATGTATGTAAATAAGGTATTTCTGTTTTTTATTTGTAAGACATTTGCACACACACACACAAAAAAAAAAACTTTTCGTTTTGTCATTATGGGGTATTTTGTGTAGATTGATGAGAATTTTATTTTATTTAATCCATTTTAGAATAAGGCTGTAACGTAAGAAATGTGGAAAAGTGAAAGGGTCTGAATACTTTCTGAATGACCTATATGTGACTTGCAGGTAGGGTTGCACAATTCCAGTAAATTTCCCAAGTTTTCCAGAAATCCTGGTTGGAAGATTGCTGGAAATCCTCCAACCAGGATATTTCTTTTTTTATCTGGTCATTTGGGGAAAGTTACTAGAATTTTGCTACCCTACTTGCAAGCCTGATGTGGCCTGTAAACCTTGAGTTTCAGGCCACTGTATGAGGGTAAACCTAGGCCTCATATAAGGCCTTATGAGATATGTAATGTATTGTCATAAAGTTTAATTATAATATTCGCCAGGGAACTCACTTGGTGAAGGACACAGGCCTGAAAATGAATGAATTCAACAACCATGTCTCTGTCACTAACAAATACAGTCATGGTTGGTAACTCTACAATTCACTCGAAAAGGCAAGGCACACTGGGAAATTATCTTGGAGGCGTGGCTTAGTGGGAGTATTACTCAAAATGTTCAACTGATAGAACTCAAATCTGGACCCCCTACAGGGTCACAGTGACTATCGGTTAATGACTACAAAATAACTAAGTAGCTGTACTACAATATATTAAGTGCAACAGGTTTCCTCAAAGGTTTTGAGTAATGACAGCACATTGGGGCGTAGAGTATGGTTGACTATACACTGACATTTAATAATTGTGCTTTGATTGTCAATGGAAAGGGATACAGGGCTGTTGAACAACTCTTGCAATATGATTTTCAGCCACGTGTTGTACAATATCTGCCAACTAAACCTGTAACTCGCAGAATAAATGTGTTAAGCAAATTCCTGAGTCTGAATCTTGCTTTATTCTTTCCAAGGAGAGCCAATGGCACCACATGCACCTAAACACATTAGGCTAGTTGGACCTTTTAATGGTTTATGACTTGTTCTTTGCATCATACTTTGGTCTCCAATATTTTTGATAGAAATGTGATACAGAACCTGAAGTTAGAGAACAAATAGTGAGTGACACCAAAGAATTGGACATAAATGTTTAGTGAATAAACACATGCAAATGTCAATGTTTATGTCAACTGTTTATTCAGTTCATGATACAAAACAGTCTCAGTTACAGTAAGTGCCAACACAGTCACTAATTATTTCATTTGTAGATTGCATTCAGGCCCTGGATCGCAAAACAAAAACATTACACTTGACTTCGGTTCAGATTGCACTCAAAGCATATAGGACAATCATTATACAGAAATCACCAACATGCACTCACTATCTGATCAGATACGGTACATGTTTTAATTTGGTATTCAATATGTCCACAAGATGGTGCTATTACCACATTAAAAAGATACACATCTCAGTTCTGGGCGGTTCTACACCAATCCTCCTCAATTGTCATTACCTTAAAAGGAGCTGAGATTCCCTGTTATCTACAAGTCCCTGAAAAAAACATCCGTATGGCACAAATCCTGTCCATCCTACAACAGTGAGAACATTTTACAAATCTAGAATGTCTTTGACACGCACAGAAGAGTCTCGAAAAAGTCTTGAGGCAGATGCTACCAACTTGGACAAGGTACATCAACAACAAAAAGACCATCATAGACTATCAAAAATCTAAATACGACAGAATCATAATTAAACATTGAATTCGATCAAACTGGAAACTGTGATTACTCTTTGTGTGTGTGTAATAAACCATAATTAGGCTATAATACATGATATGAACATGGCGGTAACATGACGATTGGCAGTACAGTATGTCTACGTCCAAAATGGCACCCTATTCATGCACTACTTTTGACCAAAGCATTATTGGCCCTGGTCAAAAGTAGTGCACTATAGGGTGCAATCTGGGACGCATTCTATCTCTAAAAGTCCCTATATAGTCTCCTGTAATCCCTTTGATATAGCATGGATCCTATTAAAGTATGATGTCTGGTAATCAAAAAGTGTTTAATCTATTGCCACTATTACCATCCTCATTCAATACATTTAAAAAAAGAAGAAGACTAAACTGGCCATGGAGCAGTTAACCCTATCACCCAGCTGTCTGAAAAGTTAACCCTATCACCCAGCTGTCTGAGAAGTTAACCCTATCACCCAGCTGTCTGAAAAGTTAACCCTATCACCCAGCTGTCTGAGAAGTTAACCCTATCACCCAGCTGTCTGAGAAGTTAACCCTATCACCCAGCTGTCTGAGAAGTTAACCCTATCACCCAGCTGTCTGAGAAGTTAACCCTATCACCCAGCTGTCTGAGAAGTTAACCCTATCACCCAGCTGTCTGAGAAGTTAACCCTATCACCCAGCTGTCTGAGAAGTTAACCCTATCACCCAGCTGTCTGAGAAGTTAACCCTACCACCCAGCTGTCTGAGTCTAAAGGTCCCTTTGAGTGGAATAACATCATGTTCTCACTTTCTCTGTTGATTCTGTGGATGACTGATACTTCCCTCCACACTAATGTTTACCCTGGGAATGTTTACTCTTGTTACACACACAGGAAGTGATAACCCTCTTAGAGAGTGGTGTGTGTGTGTGAGTGTGTGTGAGAGACCGAGAGAGTGAATGCATTTAATCAGGAATGGAATGTACAGGAAATGAGATAAATGCCTTTTAAAGAGTGATGCCAAATAAAATAAGACAAAATAAAATTATATAAACTAAATAAAATGCAGAAACAGTAATTCAGATGTGACTTGCACTCTAACAGGTGACCAACGAGTCAACCGTTCAACCAATGGACACGGTTGGTTAGGAAAACACAACCTGGGTTGTATTAATTAGTGCACATTGTAGCAAAACATATCGCAATGGAAAACGTTTTACAACAAAAACAAGAGTTTCTATTGGACAAATTCAGGTTGGTCCCTCCCCATTTTGTCCCGTTCCTAGTGAACACAGCTCTTACAAGACAAGCACAATGTTATGTTTGGCACAGATCTGAAATGTACATGCATTCAATTCTTACTGGTCCACTTGTCTTAGCGCTGAGAGCATGTGCCGATGCCAGTTTGTAAGCAGATATCACTAAATCAAATACTGACGGAACATCTGATCAAATATATTAGGGGTAACATTTAAAATAGCATATTTTGTTAATCCACAAACCAACTGATTGGCGTTTGCAGTGACTTGTGCTCTTGTTGACTAACAGAGAGAGAGTGTCAGAGTTTCGCAGAGGGAACAGAATTGCAGCACACAGGAGAGTACACTTTCAGTAAGCATGCACGTAGAAACACAATCATAGCAGTATGTCCCATAATGCTCCACTTCCACCTCCAAGTCATTACTCCAAGCAGCTATATACACCAGCTCCTTAGAAAGACACAGGAACACACAGGTAAAAGTAGAGAGCTTACAGACAGCAACAAGTCAGAAGTCAACATATGATCACCATCCGCTTCCGGACTGGAAAGACGTTAAACACAAAGATCCATTATCCTGATATAATAGCGTTTTGGACCGGGCCTGTCATTTTGTTTAGCCTTGATGTGCAGCACAATACAAGGGACCAGGAGAACTGGAGCCTGGGAGTACACAGAACCACGCAGCCACCCTTTTGGATCCAAAGACAGGCACATCCCATAGACCGCCATTGATACAGAGACAGAGATTGCAGTTATATATCCAGCAAAGGCCTGATCCACCATGACGAGCATGGTCCACAGACGGACGGAAACACCAGCAAACGACGACTACAGCAAAACAGGAACATTTCCCTCTTTAAAAAATAAATACATCTTAGAATCAACATCATCATCCACAGTTAAGAGCCAGCAGGAGTTAGAATGTCACAAGGCATCTCCTTTGGGTTGTCTTTGTTGTCGTCGTCAGTTAAAAGAAGGAAACAAATGAGAGCGTTTGGGTTTCAGCTAGGTACATTGTTCCAAGGCTTGTGGACAATAGAAAGTCATGGGAGTTTTTTTCTTCTTCAAATACAGCAATGAAGAGTAAACTTACAAAAACAAACAAAATAAAAAAAATTAACTCACTGATGGACGGCTTAGGCAGCCTGGGTCACTGTCTGTAGTAGACACCTAGAAGAGATCGGGGGAGAGAGGCTGATCTTTAAAACCTAATAACATAATCACTGGCTATAATGGTAGGAGCTCTCTAAGAAATATGGTAGGAGCTCTCTAAGAAATGAATTTGGTGTATGCCAACCACGTGGTATGCTGGATAGAAAGTTAGCTGTATGAGAAGTGTTCAATCTGCATTCTTTGGGTTTTAGATTGAGGCCTGAGTTAAGGCCCAAAAAGAGCCTGGGCATCCAGTAGCTGAATGTACCTTTGTAAGCAGCCTCAGGTCTGGCCGGAGTGCGGGAAGAATAGTGGCTCTCTGAGCAGCTGTAGATGGACTCCACATTCTCATAGTCATGTGGAGGAGGTTGAGAAGGCCTGTGAGAGGGGAGAGAGCGATAGAAAATATATTTTAAGGCCATTCTATTGTTGTAATAGGGGTGTAATGATGTTGTTAGAGAGTATCATTGTTGTAATAGTGGTGTAATAATGTTGTAAGAACGCATCATTGTTGTAATAGTGGTGCAATAATGTTGTAAGAACGCATCATTGTTGTAATAGTGGTGTAATAATGTTGTAAGAACGCATCATTGTTGTAATAGTGGTGTAATAATGTTGTAAGAACGCATCATTGTTGTAATAGGGGTGCAATAATGTTGTTAGAGTGTATCATTGTTGTAATAGTGGTGCAATAATGTTGTAAGAGAGTATCATTGTAATAATGTTATTGTAAGAGCGTATTATTGTTGCAACAAGGGGTGTATTCATGTTGCAACAAGGGCATATTCATTTTGTAATAAGTGTATTCATGTTGGAAAAAGGGTATTTTAATGTTGCATCAAGGGGTGTATTCATGTTGCAATACGAGGTGTATTCATGTTGCAATACGAGGTGTATTCATGTAATAAGGGTTTATTACTGTAATAAGGATATATTCATGTTGTAATAAGTGTATTAATGTAGTAACAAGGGTGTATTCCAGTAATAAAGGGTTATTTAATGTTGTAATAACGGTGTAATAATGTAATAAGCAGGGTTGGGGTCAATTCCACTTCAATTCAGAAAGTAGGCCTAAACCAAATTCCAATTCCAAATTTTTGTGCACTTCCTGAATTGATTGGATTGAAATGGAATTGACCCCAACCCTTGTAATAAGTAGTGTTATGTTGTAATAAGGGTTTATTAATGTTGTAATAGTAATGTAGCTAATAAAGCGAGGCCCGTGCCTGGCAGGCTAATTGCCAGAGCGAGGCCCGTGCCTGGCAGGCTAATTGACAGAGCGAGGCCCGTGCCTGGCAGGCTAATTGACAGAGCGAGGCCCGTGCCTGGCAGGCTAATTGACAGAGCGAGGCCCGTGCCTGGCAGGCTAATTGACAGAGCGAGGCCCGTGCCTGGCAGGCTAATTGACAGAGCGAGGCCCGTACCTGGCAGGCTAATTGACAGAGCGAGGCCCGTGCCTGGCAGGCTAATTGACAGAGCGAGGCCCGTGCCTGGCAGGCTAATTGACAGAGCGAGGCCCGTGCCTGGCAGGCTAATTGACAGAGCGAGGCCCGTTCCTGGCAGGCTAATTAATATAGTGAGGCCACTACCTGGCAGGCTAATTAATATAGTGAGGCCACTACCTGGCAGGCTTTTGGTGGTTCCTGGGCTTCTGGTATTCCTCCTCTCGTAGTCTGGGACGCACTACCTCCTCTGAGCTTGGCTGGAACACACACAGACACTATCTTTGGTCTGGTCTTATCAACAAGTTGATAACAAACTGTGCCAATAAACCTGCACTAACAGTAGGTTGCTTTGGATGAGAGCGTCTGCTGAATGACTAAAATGGAAACTGTGCTGCTCTTACTACAGCACTCCTATGTAAAACACACAGATCATATCAACACAAATGAATCCATAGGAGGGACCAACATACCATCTTGATGACACTTGATCAAAATTCTGCACATGCAGTGGTGAAATAAGTGTTATTAATCAGTCATCTCATTCCAGAAAAACGAGTCACCTTGTAGTCTCCTCCCTCTGGCCTCCTTCTCTCTTCCGGCCTCATCCCCCTCTCTTCCGGCCTCATCCCCCTTTCTTCCGGCCTCATCCCCCTTTCTTCCGGCCTCATCCCCTGCTTCTGCTTCTCCTTCTCTCTGGACTTCTTGTACTCCATCTTCTCCTGCTCCATCAGCAGCCGGGCTATCTCCTGACAACACCAATACCACGTTTACTATACAGTTCTAGTACAAACACAGACACTCCTTGTCCCAATGAATTTGAGAGTGGTTACATTTCTCCAGCTGTTTCCCAAAACAAGTGGCGGGGTGACAGTTTGTTGTTTTTCCAATCCCAGATTGCCCCTTTCAGGCACATATTGTTGCGTCATATGGCTTCTGCCATACACCGATCGGTGATATAACCACGATGTGGTGAGATTTGAAAACCCCAGGTTAACACTGACCAAAAGGCATAATTATTATTTAACAAAGGTAAACCATTTTTACACTCAATACCTGGCTTTGTTGATTTGTTAAAAGTTGAGACTTGAGTGACAGTGAGAGAAAATGAAAGAGCGAGCGTGAGAAAGCGAGTCGGTCAGTGACGACTGCTCCAGACAGAGAAGCGGCCGGCCGTCCACTCACCTCATCCTGAGCCACTTGGGCCGAACGCTTGTCCATCTTGCTTGCCTGGAACCGGAAAACAATTAAGAACCAATTGAGTCATATTTCCCCTCAGCACAGAACGTTCTGTTCCCTGGGCTCTGTCATGACATAACATAGGAAGTGACTGTTGAGACGAGCCTTTCACAGACATCTGAAGCTGCACAATATAAAGCTGAGGTCTACTGAATATAGCTACCAACGTCGACACTGGTCAGGATATCTAAAGTCTGTTGTTGAATATTTCTTTCTTGATAATTTTTTGGGGTGTGTTGTTGAATTCTTGAAGTTAAATTGATATCAAAGAACCCCTAAGATATAACACGAAACCATTCAAATACAGAACATATCTACAATGCTGCTGTAACTAAATGTGTCTTGACATAGGGGACTCCGGGGGTATGTTAACTGAACGATGGGACAGAGTTTTAGCTACCATGTTGTCCCAAGGGTTTTATGATGTTGTAATAAGAGAGTGTTATATTGTCCTAATAACTGTGTTATAAGATGTCATTCTGTCATTGACCAGTTCTCTCACCTTCACCTCCTCCTCCTGTAGTTTCCGGGCCACCTCCATGTCCAGCAGCTCCTGGTCCCGCAGGTCCAGCTTAGTGATGCCCTGGGTGGCCTCGCCCAGCCCGTACTCCCCTGCCACTACCACTGCTCCACGACCCCCTGGTCCTCCTTGCACAATACGACCTGCAGGGGCCGCCACATACAACAGAGTCAATCCAGCTGTATGTAGACTAGAGCAGTGTTTCCCTGGGGACCCAAAGGAGTGCCCTTTTTTTTCTTTTTGCCCTTGCACTACACATCTGACTCAACTAATCAACTCATCATCAAGCCTTTAACTTGAAATCAGGTGTGTGCGAGCAAGGGATAAAAACTAAAAAGTGAAGCCCTTTGGGTCCCCAAGACCAGGAAACACCGGACTACAGTGGATGAGATAACTACTGTATCCCCAACTCTGATTCCTCCAGGGCTGATTTATGGTCAGAGTTAAGGTAAGTGTGCACAAATCGATGGCAAATCCATGCCAGTACTGGATCAGTTGTGGTGAGTAGGCTAGACAGGGATAAAACTGCACAGCGACAGAAGCCCTTGAGGAATAGAATTGGAGTGCAACGGTAAGAAGGTTGCAGAAAGAAATGTACAGGAGCTGATCAATACTAAAATCATGTCTGTTCTACGCAGTACATTTCTATCTGGGCATGTTCTGTCATGTGTTCCCTGATGTACGAACTCTATTATAATCACCACAGCTCCCCAGACTGAGAAATCAACCCCACACACAATTACACACCAGCAGCTGATTCAACTGTTTCACAACGGAGGCCTTTGGCACCAGGGCCTTTTATTATTAATCAGAGATTTTTATTGTGAATTACAGTGGAATTACACCATAATGATCATGGGATCTGGAAAGGAGTAAAAGCTGCTACATCAAGATGATGAAGATTATTGTTGATGAATGATTAGAGTTAGGGAGCGAAAACCCACCACCAGCAGCTCCCAGCAATGGGACAATCAAGGCCCCACACACACGGTCGGCCACAGGCCCGACGCCAGGCCGTACCTGGGTTCCTGGGAGCGGGGCGAGTATGGGAGTGCTCCTTGCCTGTGCTGGGGCCCTCCCCAGGGTCCCTGTGCCCCCTCCTCTCCCCTTTCTCTCTCCCCATCACATCCTCCTCACACAGCTCAATGGGGCCAGAGGGGAGCGTCAGGCGGGCCCTGGGCCCCCCCTCATCATCCCCACTGCCAGGGGCCTCCTCCCCACCACCGTTCCAGGCCCGGCTGCGGCTACTGGGGATGGATTCGTCCTGGTCTTCATCCAGACCTCGCTCCCTGATCTTGGTTCTCTCTCTGTCTTTTTCTTTGTGTTTGGGTTTGTCTCGGCTATGCTCTCGGTCTAGCGATCGCTCCCCGTGTCTTTCCTGTCTCGGTGCGTCTCTCTCACTTTTCCTGGGTTCTCTCTGTATGTCTCTCTCCCACTCCCGGTCTCTCTCTCTATCCCAAGCCTCGTCTCTCTTCACAGGGTTGTGGAATGGCGGTGGTGGCCGGGCAGGCCTCTCCTTCCTCCTCACCACCCGTTCCCCCTCCTCCCCTCTATCCTCTCTGTGTCTCCTGGGCTCATGGCTGTCCGCAAAGAAAGTAGACTGGGACCCCTGAGGGTCTCTGCTCCTCCGGCCCTCCTTCCCTCTGCTTCTACCCTCATCGGGGTGGTGGTAGTCGGGGTACCTGTCCCCATGTTTCCCCCTGCTATTGGAGTGGTGGTGCTCAGGGTGTGTGTCTCCATGCTTGCCCCTGCTACCCTCTCCCCTACTCTCTAAATGGTGCTCGGGGTATCTGGAAAGAGAGCTGGTGCTAGGCTCCGCAGAGTCTCTCTCTGAAGAGTGGGAGTTAGAACCAGGCTGCCTGGGTTTGTCATCCAGGTCCAGAGGGGCTCGGATGGCTGGGTTGAGGGGAGGGAGGGTGGGTGGATATGAAGAGATGGAAGGAAGACAAGGATGGATGGAACAAGACAATAACAGAGATGTCAGTAAAGCTGGGTTGGTTAGTGAGTACACAGGGTTATAAGTGACAGCACCTGCATGTGAGGGCAGTGAGGGTTTATCATGGACAATGTTAAATGCTGAACCATGGATATACAGTTTCAGCAAACTGAGTAGTGATGGGGGGAAATAATCGAAACAGTTACATAGCGCAATAAAAGTCATTTATTATTAGACTTTTTTTTAATAGGTTAACGTTAGCTAGCGCTAGTCGGCTGTACATGCGCCAAAACTCTGGTATTTTTCATCCTATTACTTTTTCTCCATCTTCTTTTTAAATAGTGAGCCAACATGTTTTCAGAACTTTACATGACTGATCTAAATTAATTTTCTCATGCTCTCTGGTCTCTCTGCAGCAGACATATGGTCGTGAGCAATATGTTTGCAAAATCAAATCGCAATACATATACATTCTAGTCATTTAGCTGACATTCTTATCCAGAGCAATTGGGATTAAGTGACTTGCTCATGGACACGAAATATTTTTGCACCTAGTTGGCTACTGGCCCAACACTTAACTGCTAGGCTAATTGCAGAATATAGAATCCTGAGAATTGCAATACATATCGTATCGGCACTTAAGTATCGTGATAATATCGTAAGGGCCCTGGCAATTCCCATTCCTAAAACTCAGTTTAAGTTTGATAATTAAATGGGTGCCATTTTGGCTCCAAAGGTTCGCAGACAATTGGATCCAAGTTAAAATGCAGAGTAAAATGTAATCGTCATGTGAAGTTTGGAACCAAAATGGAGGGTAGTTTTCCGATCCCTTTAGATCTATGGCTCTGGTCAAACAAAGCTACTGATTCAAGCACCTCTGACAGGGAGAAGGGATGACATGCAGGTATCCATATGACATTCAGTGACACTGAAAGTGACCTCCATGATAAAGTAATGGACAATATGGACCTAGTATGGTAATGTGTGGTAGGCAGGCCTATGTAATGGACAGCATCATGGATGTATGAGGTGTCTTAGAGTTCCAAACACATTTTTAGAACATTGGACCGTTGACTTTCATACTTTTCAAATTCTCAGCGCAGCTCAAGCCATTTCTCCAACTGTCAACACATTTAAAGGAATAGAGGAGCATACCAAGAGATGCGTTTGTTGGGAATTTTGGGGAGGTGAGCATTTGAGCCGCTCGTCCCCCGCGGATGGTGGTCTAGCTATGTCATAATGGGATGCTGGACTATCGCGTCCTACTGCCTGTGGACTATGATTTAGTGGTATTTAGTAAACACAAGCTCCTAGAATGTGTGGTATCGAAGAGAATCAAAATCTTCCATGTGTTGGAGGCACTAGAAACGTCATAACACTGGCTATGAGAAGAATCATCCGGTTATGGGAAGTGAAGCACAGTGTGGCTCAGTAGCATGGCGTTTGCAACGCCAGGGTTGTGGGTTCGATTTCCACGGGGGGACCAGTATGAGAATGTATGCACTCACTACTGTAAATCGCTCTGGATAAATAACACATTAACAGTTGTATATATAAAACACTGTATCTGATAAAAAACATACTTTCTATGCCTGTGATATGTGGTTGTCCCCCCTAGCTATCTTAAGATGAATGCACTAACTAAGTCGCTCTGGATAAGAGCGTCTCCTAAATGACTCAAATGTAAATTAACTTTTACAACCACAGTTAACCTTCCTAATATGCACTGACGAATCACAGGCCTGCATTTGAGTGAAAACAAACAATGTGTGAAGCGTGTGTGTGTGTGTGTGTGTGTGTGTGAAAGTGTGTGTCTGTGTGTGTGAAAGTGTGTGTGTGTGTGTGTGTGTGAAAGTGTGTGTGTGTGTGAGAAAGTGTCTGTGTGTGTGTGTGTGTGTGAAAGTGTGTGTCTGTCGTCAGCCGAATGGAATGTCAGTCATCCAGCAGCAGTTGGGAGGTTCACCTGATCAACAGAAACAACTCTGTTTTTTACTCTTTAAATAAAGGCGAGGTAGAAATCACGTAGTCCTAATGTCTTGTTAATTACATAATCATTTAAAATGCTCTGCACCCTCAACATAATAGTATGTTGGGCTGGTCTCTGTATTATGGTAGCTAGCCAACTACTTTGCCATCATAGTCAACTGTCAAAGTCTTATAAGCTGACTGAGTAGTTAAGTGTGGAAATGATACTCTGGGCTGCTTTTCTCTCTCAATAAAAAAACGTAGACAAATGTCTTTCCTTCCTCTCTTCACACCTCACCCCCCCGCCCCTCTTTCCAGTGGTTTATCTGCAGAGGCTGAACGCTAAACCAACCTCCGTTTCTCTCTGATTGAGAGGACTAAGACAAACATGGCAGCCAGGCAGCGCCCGTCACTTCCTGAGAAGGGTGGCCAATAACACGGCCTGAAGAAATGACTCGCCCGAGATAAGACGTGGCAGAGCGTGTGTGGAGGGGCCTGCACACACTAGAGGTGGTTGATGGAGAAAAAAAATCCATATTGCGACAAAATGACTGAATTATCACGATAACGATCAATTGAACAATACATTTCTAACATTAATGTGCACCACAGTTATTTTTTTTTATTACCCTTAAAACTACTACATTAAATGTTGTAGTTCTGAATTGTCCCATCAACAAATCACCCATATTAGAAAACATATTTAATTTCAAACGTTTTATTGTAATGAACGATATCAGCAAAGCGTCCATGAAAAGTGGTTGGTGTCGAGAATTGTGCGGTTTATCGTCCCAGCTCTAACACACACACACACACACACACACACACCATGGGAGAATGTTTGTGTAATACAAAGAGAACACTGGCTTCTAAAGCCAACCCAGCTAGACAGTATGAAATGAGAGAGCAGGGTGAGGTGGTACTGTATAAGGGGCTTTAGCTCTGGACCCATACTCATAAAGCATCTCAGAGTAGGAGCGCTGATCTAGGATCAGCTCCCCAGTGTCCATGTAATCTTATTCATCGTGCTCTAAAAAGGCAAAACGGATCCAACATCAGCCCTCCTACTCTGAGAAGCTTTGAGGCTACGGCCCTGGGTTGGGCACGCAGCTAAAGGAAGAGGCCTTTCACTAGGAAAGAGGAGACTTGTGTGGAAAGACGACATGACGGCAGAACATTCCTGACAGCAGTGACCGTCCCCTTCAGCCCTGCTCATACCGAACGCACAGAGACGGAGGAGGAAACCTGTGTGTGTGCACGCGTGCCATCCACAACTAACCTACATACTGTAACCACAGCCTGCATGCTAGCAGATGACTGGAAGTCTATGGGTAACGCTAGTTAGCATTGGCTCATTAAACTACCTCCAATTTCCTTCATACTGTACACGGACACATAAAAATGGTATCCACGAGTTCATCTGACTCATTATCAAAATCAAGAAGTATCCCTTTAATGTTCAAAAAGGTTATCTTCCTTAGACAGTCCTGATCATATAGGCCTAGGCGATATCCAAAACAACTAATGACACACTGAATTCATACATTTTCAGTCATTTTCTGAAAGTCATTCTACTCAATACCACAACTCATTTTACCAATCTGGTAAAGTATTCAAATAATTTCGCTGTGTATTTCAGGTGGAATCAAGGTACTAGAATGTACCAGAGGACACCAGAGCTTGTTCTGCAATTAGTAATTTTTTGCCCACCTACGCTTTCCAATGAGACATTAAAATAACATGCAGGGGATGGGGAGACTGGAACCCACAATGGAAGAAACATGAACTGCCAAAAGGCTCCTTGAAGTTCTGACATTAGGCGAGCTTCTATCAGTTTAAAATGGAGCCTGATTGCTGCAGTTGAGTCGAAGCTGCTCTCACAGCCCTGCAAAAGCACAGTCTCAGCTCACTAAGGAGCAGAACCGCGGTATTTGTGTGTGTGTGTGAGAGAGAAGAAGGTAGCAAGATGACAAATGACTCCTCAGTACCTACACACACACACACACACACACACACACACAACTCTACCTCAAGGTCAACTATGTGCTTAAAACAGCTCTCCTAAACCCTCGTCCTAAATCAACTCTATTCTAGCACACTACTCCACACAACACTCCATCCCTGACCAAGAACACACACACACACTACTGTATCACATATGATGTATGATCTTTCCAATCCAATCCAATTTGATAACCCACCCACTCCACCCTTATATAGATACCCAGAGTGGCACATACCCCTCCCTCCATCAACAGAATAATATAATCCCATACCCCTCCCTCCATATAATCCCATACCCCTGGCCTCCCGAGTGGCGCAGTGGTCTAAGGCACTGCATCGCAGTGCTAGCTGTGCCACTAGAGATCCTGGTTCGTATCCAGGCTCTGTCGTAGCCACACAATTGGCCCGGCGTCGTCCAGGGTATGGGAGGGAATGGCAGGCGGGGATGTAGCTCAGTTGGTAGAGCATGGCGTTTGCAACGCCAGGGTTGTGGGTTCGATTCCCACAGGGGGCCAGTATAAAATAAAATAATGTATGCACTCACTAACTCGCTCTGTAAGTCGCTCTGGATAAGAGCGTCTGCTAAATGACGTAAATGTAATGTAAATCAACAGAATAATATAATCCTAATCTCTCACGCCAACAGGAATATAATCCTAATCTCTCACGCCAACAGGAATATAATCCTATATCCACAGACAGGGGGCGCTCTAGTACCTTTATCCTCGTAGTACTCCTCCTCAAAGTTAGCCTCCAGCTGCTTCTGTCGCTTCCTCTCCCCCTTCATCTCCTTCTCCTGCAGTTTACGAGCGATGGCCTGGAAACGTGCATGGAGACACACACACACAAATAAACAAACCCCTCCAAACTGCTGACACCACCACTTGTTATCTTTACCCTATATTTGGCTTTTTTTCCCTGTGAATAAGGAACTTAAAGGAGTAGGTGGAATCAGCAGTATGGCCCTGCCCAGTGCCAATCAGTCCTGGATTCAAATACAATTTGTAATCTTACAAATACTTTCAGCATTTGCTTTAGCCTGCCTGGGCTAGTGCCAATTATGGAGGGTTTGAAGTTTTGGGATTATTCTATTGGTTCCATGGAACCAAGTAGACTCAAGCACAGATTAAAAAAGGTGCAATACCCAGAAATCACTTCACCACTTCCTGGTTGCTAAAATTCGAATAGTTGGCCTAATTTCTGTTTATGTGACAAAACAAGCAATTTATCGTCTAGAGAATGATTGTACCATCTAAACCAATGTGAAATATATTTTCAATAACCAAAAACATTGTATTTTCAGCTGGTTTCCACAACCGAAAGTAAGACGCAAAAAATAAACTTATCAGGAAGCATACAAACAGCGCACTTAGAACAGATCTACCGCTTCTTAGACTTGCTTTCAATGAGAATGACAGATCTATAACACATATTTCTATGTGAATTTGGTCGGGTCGCCCAAAAAGTTACATATTTCAGCTTTAAGTATTTGAAATGATTTCAAATACACTGAAGAAAAATCAAAACACAACATGCAACAATTTCAAAGATTCTACTGAGTTACAGTTCATATAAGGAAATCAGTCAATTGAAATAAATTCATTAGGCCCTAATTTAGGGATTTCACATGACTGGGCAAGGACGCAGCCATGGGTGGGCCTGGGAGTGCATAGGGCTTTATTACAGACATAAATACTCATCGGCAACCTGCGCGCACCCCCTCAATTCTCTGGCAACAGATCTGGTGGACATTCCTGCAGTCAGCATGCCAATTGCACGCTCCCTCAAAACTTGAGACATCTGTGGCATTGTGTTGTGTGACAAAACTGCACATTTTAGAGTGGCCTTTAATTTTCCCCAGCACAAGGTGCACCTGTGTAATGATCATGCTGTTTAAAATCAGCTTCTAGATATGCCACACTGACAAGATCATCCATCCACCTGACAGGTGTGGCATATCAAAGGAGAAATGCTCACTAACAGGAATGTGAAGACATTTGTGCACAACATTTGAGAGAAATTGGCTTTTTGTGCTCATGGACATTTTCTGGGATCTTTTATTTCAGCTCATGAAACTAACACTTTACATGTTGCGTTTGTATTTCTGTTCTATATAGTATTTGAACCCAGTGCCAATAGCCCTAAAGTACATACGGCAATAATGAGGTCACCAGACATGAGGTCACCATTGGGCTAGACATTCTTTCTAACACTAAAGTAGAATAAACAAGTACAGGCTGTAACACCAATAGTGGAGTTCAATAAGCCAATCGGGTGACCCATCCGTGGTGACCCATCGATACTACAGTTTTGGTGATTGGAGGGAAGAGGAGGTATGCCCATGTTGATTGGTTGAGGAGGGAGAAGGGGGAGGGGTGTAGTGTCACTTACCGCATCCTTCTCCTCCTGCATCCGCTGCTGCTTTGCCTGTCGGACCAGTTCAACCTGAATCTCCTGGGCAATCTCATTGTCACTGCGCTCACTAGGTGTGTGTGTGTGTGTGTGTGTGTGTGTGTGTGTGTGTGGGTGTGAGACAAATAAGATGAGAAAACACCATTAGAAGAAGCGGATACACAACAAAAAACTCAACTGCCCCAAAACCTGCACCCTGCCCAAGGTTCTGCTTAACTCAAATCAGATATCTCAGAACGTGGCTTTATGAGAACAATGTTCAATCCAATGGATGAGACAAGACCTGTGCACCGGTGTTCCTGCTTCTCCTTCCATAATAATGCTTATATATTTTGTCCTAAAATGTATTTTTTTTGCATATTCCAACTCCCCGTCATTATCAACAGCAACTAGGGTAAATGTTGTTCTCCTTGACGGCTCGGGGATTCGAACCAGCGACCTTTCGGTTACTGGCCCAACGCTCTAACCGCTAGGCTACCTGCCGGCCTCTAACATCTACACAAACTCATGGGTAGTATATACAGTATGCTGTGATACAATGGTCTCTGCATTTCCAGCCAAACAACCCCGTTTCACAGCGCTGATGGCAATGACAAGGCTATCACTGAACACAAGTGCTACCGTTGACTAATCAAGTGCTTTGACCGATAGCATCTCTCTCTCTGGCCCAGGTAGGCGTTCATATCTTAGAAAGCCTCAACACATTTCAGAACTGATAATGATGATAGTCAGCCTGCCATGCTAGAAGATGTCTGAATGGCCCCGCTAGAGAACGCAGCTAGAACCTGTCTGTGTTGCAGGGGGCATATTCATTAGTGTACACCGTTGCAAAACTTTTTTGCAAAGGAAAACAAAAACATACATTTCCTATTGGACGAGTTCAGATTGTCCATCCCGGTTTCAGTTGTCTTTCGTTTGGTCTCCATGAATACGACCCAGATTTAGCCAGTGTAATAACGTTTTAATAGCTTTTATTATCTCAGGGTAGGAGTGTTGATCCAGGATAGGGGTATTTCAATCTTACCCTACGAGGTCGGCCGTACTGCTGTTCCACTTGATAATGAATTGCACGACTTTAAAATCAGTCCCTGAATAGAGGTGATGAATGAAAATAAAGCAGTGGAACTGGCTCCGAAGTCAAGATTTGAATTTGAGGGATCAAGGATGGTGTCTTTTAAATCATAGTGAATATGATTATATGGACAGGGGGAACCCTGATCCTAGACCTGCACTCCTACTCGAAGATGGCTCTGGTGTATTCTAAAAGGGATGGGCGGCTGAGGTGCCAGGAAGGCTATAACGGATCAGAGATTAGTCAGATGGGTCGTCTCTGGCTGCCGATCTGTCACGAATATAGCCTCAGCTCCAGTGACCTGGGTGTGTTGTTTAATTAGCCTGTTTTTTCATCAATAACTAGGGTACGGGTAGGGCTCGGGTATGACTAAAATGTTGAAGCTGAGCCATTTGCTGTGCAGTACAGTGATATCTGACTAAGATCATAACATGGTTTCAGAAGTGCTTCAACCTCATCAGATATAAAACTGGAGAGATTATTTCAAAACAATTATAATGTTCCTTGAGTTTTGTCGGAGTTGGGAAACTCCATTGGAATCGTATTAACGGCCATTGTGTACGTTGCCCATGCTACGTCAATGGGCCACGCGGTACATTCTGGGCGAAGGAGAGCTCTCCTTCAAGGAGTGAATGGGAGTAATTTGGGCGCTAGCTCAAAAACCCAACATTAGCATGAATTTCGTCAACAAGAAGTACAACATGACCAATCTTTTCAAAGATAATTAACATGCCATCTGTAATATTGTATAGCTTTGGAATCGTGACATAACGTACTTGAGAAAGATAGGCACGTTTCTTGACTCAGAGGTAAGAGAGAGCGGTAGAGAGAGAGAGCGGTAGAGAGCACAAGAGCGGTAGAGAGCGGTAGAGAGAGAGAGAACGAGAGCGGTAGAGAGAGAGAGAACGAGAGCGGTAGAGAGAGAGAGAACGAGAGCGGTAGAGAGAACGAGAGCGGTAGAGAGAACGAGAGCGGTAGAGAGAACGAGAGTGGTAGAGAGAGCGAGCGGTAGAGAGAATGATAGAGGTAGAGAGAGAGAACGAGAGCGGTGGAGAGAGAGAGAACGAGAGCGGTAGAGAGAGAGAACGAGAGCGGTAGAGAGAGAGAACGAGAGCGGTAGAGAGAGCGGTAGAGAGATAGAGAGGTAGAGAGAGAGAGAGAGAGCGGTAGAGAGAGAGAACGGTAGAGAGAACGAGAGCGGTAGAGAGAGAGAGAAAACGTGAGCGGTAGAGTATAATAGGGCTTGGCGATATGAACAAAATAGATCACTGTATTTTTCAAATGTTTATGTTTTTGAATAATATAATTTTTAAAATGTGCTTTATGAGTAGTGCGTGACCTTAGGGTGGCAACACATACCTTCTAAGTGATTTCAATGGGTCTCTCTCCATTCTGAT
This sequence comes from Coregonus lavaretus, assembly GCF_964263955.1. Lineage (NCBI taxonomy): Eukaryota > Metazoa > Chordata > Actinopteri > Salmoniformes > Salmonidae > Coregonus > Coregonus lavaretus. Next base: position 51,667,047 of record NC_139998.1, read on the forward strand.
TGTTTTATACTGTTCAATTAAACTTCAACCCAAAATAATTTTTCAGCATTTTCATCAATTTCTGCACTCATTTCAGATCATTTTCGCACTGCCCTGTAGGGCTGCAAGATATGTGCAAACAATCTAGGCCTTATTCTTTACCTAATTTTTTATTTTTTATTTAACCTTTATTTAACCAGGAAGGGCTCATTGCTAATGTGGCAATTGCAATTTGACTTGCGATTTAGATCACTTGGGGAAACTGTTGGAATCATGGAAATAGAATGATTATTATAATTCTTTAGTTAGAATATATTAGTGGGAACTATGAATACTGCGTTGTTTGACATGACAACGAATGAAAATTCCAGGGAGGAGTTACAGTGCATTCAGAAAGTATTCAGACCCCCCCTCTCTTTTTCCACTTTGTTACGTTACAGCCTTATTCTAAAATGGATGAAATATATATTTTTCCTCAATTTACACACAATACCCCATAATGACAAAACGAAAACAGTTTTTTTTTTTGCAAATGTATAAAAAATAAACAGAAATATCATATTTACATAAGTATTCAGACCCTTTGCTATGAGACTCGAAATTGAGATCAGGTGCATCCTGTTTCCATTGATCATCCTTGAGATGTTTATTCAACTTGATTGGAGTCCACCTGTGGTACATTCAATTGATTGGCATGATTTGGAAAGGCACACACCTGTCTATTTAAGGACCCACAGTTGACAGTGCATGTCAAAGCAAAAACCAAGCCATGAGGTCGAAGGAATTGTCCGTAGAGCTCCGAGACAGGATTGTGTCGAGGCACAGATCTGGGGAAGGGTACCAAAAAATGTCTGCAGCATTGAAGGTCCCCAATAACACAGTGGCCGCCATCATTCTTAAATGGAAGAAGTTTGGAACCACCAAGACTCTTCTTAGAGCTGGCCGCCCGGCCAAACTGAGCAATCGGGGTAGAAAGGCCTTGGTCAGGGAGGTGACCAAGGACCCGATGGTCACTCTGACAGAGCTCCAGAGTTCCTCTGTGGAGATGGGAGAACCTTCCAGAAGGACAACCATCTCTGCAGCACTCCCCCAATCAGGCCTTCATGGTAGAGTGGCCAGACGGAAGCCACTGCTCAGTAAAAGGCACGACAGCCCGCTTGGAGTTTGCCAAAAGGCACCAAAAGGACTCTCAGACCATGAGAAACAAGATTCGCTGGTCTGATGAAACCAAGATTGAACTCTTTCGCCTGAATACAAAGCGTCACATCTGGAGGAAACCAGGCTCCGCTCATCATCTGGCCAACACCATCCCTAACGGTAAAGCATGGCTGTGGCAGTATCATGCTGTGGGGATGTGTTTCAGCAGCAGGGACTGGGAGACAAAGTAGAGAGAGATCCTTGATGACACCAAGTCCCTTGGCTCTGTCATATCCTCACATGGTCTCTCCTATCATTGCTACGCAGACAACACACAATTAATCTTCTCCTTTCCCCCTTCTGATAACCAGGTGGCGAATCGCATCTCTGGCAGACATATCAGTGTGGATGAATGATCAACACCTCAAGCTGAACCTCGGCAAGACGGAGCTGCTCTTCCTCCCGGGGAAGGATTGCCCGCTCCATGATCTCGCCATCACGGTTGACAACTCCGTTGTGTCCTCCTCCCAGAGTGCAAAGAACCTTGGCGTGACCCTGGACAACACCCTGTCGTTCTCCGCTAACATCAAAGCGGTGACCCGATCCTGTAGGTTCATGCTCTACAACATTCACAGAGTACGACCCTACCTTACACATGAAGCGGCACAGGTCCTAATCCAGGCACTTGTCATCTCCCGTCTAGATTACTGCAACTCGCTGTTGGCTGGGCTCCCTGCCTGTGCCATTAAACCCCTACAACTCATCCAGAACGCTGCAGCCCGTCTGGTGTTCAACCTTCCCAAGTTCTCACACATCACCCCGCTCCTCCGCACACTCCACTGGCTTCCAATTGAAGCCTGCATCTGCTACAAGACCATGGTGCTTGCCTACGGAGCTGTGAGGGGAACGGCACCTCCTTACCTTCAGGCTCTGATCAGTCCCTACACCCAAACGAGGGCATTGCGTTCATCCACCTCTGGCCTGCTGGCCCCCCTACCTCTGCGGAAGCACAGTTCCCGCTCAGCCCAGTCAAAACTGTTCGCTGCTCTGGCACCCCAATGGTGGAACAAGCTCCCTCACGACGCCAGGACAGCGGAGTCACTCACCATCTTCCGGAGACACTTGAAACCCCACCTCTTTAAGGAATACCTGGGATAGGATAAAAGTAATCCTTCTACCCTCCCCCTACCATTTTTTTAAAAATATATATATAGTAATGTGGTTGTCCCACTGGCTATCATAAGGTGAATGCACCAATTTGTAAGTCGCTCTGGATAAGAGCGTCTGCTAAATGACAAATGTAAAACCTGTTCTAGAGTGCTCAGAACCTCAGACTGGGGCGAAGGTTCAACATCCATCAGGACAACAACCATAAGCACACAGCCAAGACAACGCAGGAGTGGCTTCGGGACAAGTCTCTGAATGACCTTGAGTGGCCCAGCCAGAGCCCGGACTTTAACCCGATCGAACAGCTCTGAAGAGACCTGAAAATAGCTGTGCAGCGATGCTCCCCATCCAACCTGACAGAGCTTGAGAGGATCTGCAGAGAAGAAATGGGAGAAACTCCCCAAATACAGGTGTGCCAAGCTTGTAGCGTCATACCCAGAAGACTCGAGGCTGTAATCGCTGCCAAAAGGTTCTTCAACAAAAGTACTGAGTAAAGGGTCTGAATACTTATGTAAATGTGATATTTCCTTTTTTTTTTCTTTTTTTTTTTCGGTTTTTGCTTTGTCATTATGGGGTATTGTGTGTAAATTGTTGAGGGGAAAAAACAATTTAATCAATTTTAGAATAAGGCTGTAACGTAATAAAATGTGGAAAAAGTCAAGGGGTCTGAATACTTTCCGAATGCACTGTATTGTGACAAGGTAGGAACCAAAGTGTTGGTCAGTGTTTCCTGATGCACAAACAACATGCTGATTTAGGCCTACACCATCACTGGTATCAGGCTGTATAGCTAGCTATGTTTGCTCTGACTCGGTACATTTATTAGCTAGCCAGCTAACTAGCGATTAGCGGCTAACACGGTTCAGTGACAACTTGCTAAGAAAAGACAAACTAGCTGTTTGCAGATGTAAGAATCACAAACTAATAGTGTTCTTATAGAACACTTCTGGATTTATATTAAGAAGCAAAGTGGAAACTGCATCGTTGTCATCAACATTATTACATGTGCTCCATTGACCATGCAGACTGAACTCAAGTGCCTTGTAGTCGAGCAACAACAAATGCCCTCGAGTGACAGGGGGCGGGGCTAGGTCTGTGTGGAAAGCGGCATGGAGAGAGAGATATGACTCAAGTAGCAGATCAAATTATAAAAAATGGACATTACACACAGCCTATCACATTTAACAAATACCATTATAGAAGGTAAAGTAAAAATCCAAACCGGGGCATGCATCAATACCGGTATATAGTAAAATACGGTAAACCACCCAACCATAATGTAAAAAACAGTATGTGTGTGACTTAATGTACCTTAGACACTAGAGCAGGGTTGCCCAAACCTGTTCCTGGAGAGCCACCCTCCTGTAGGTTTTCACTCCAACCCCAGCAGTTGGTTTTCGCTCCAACCCTAATCTAGCACACCTGATTATAATAATTAGCAGGTTGATAAGATGAATCGGGTTACCTACAGGACGGTAGCTCTCCGGGTACAGGGTTGGGCAGTCCTGCTCTAGAGATAGCACAGGGTACGTCAGGGAGACTCACAATTTTAACACACCAGTTATGCTGTCTCTGACTTTAAGGTTAAGGTGTGAGTTAGATTGTGAGTCTCCATGAGGTACCCTGTGCTATCTCTAGAGCCTAAAGTAGCATACTGAATGTGTGTGTGTGTGTGTGTACTGGGAATATTTAAGATGAATAAAGTTCATATTCAGTTAAGAGTAATTCACACAATGCTTAGCATATTTATTTGTTTTCCCTTTCTGCAACACACATGATTTCCAGTGTTCTCTTTGTGACACTGATTTGTGAAGGGGTTGATGGTCACTACACTTGATACGGAATGTTATGGGTTGTTCTCATATCATTTGATAGTGATTGACAGAGTTAATGAAGGCACAAGGACACACTGATTATTATAGCATTGATGACATTATGAACACTGTGATTCTGTAGCAGCTGGCAAAGTCACCGTCCATTGTTTTGACTTCGTACAAGCCTCTCAGGCTGATGTTTAGAGAACATTTGGTACTGTATGATTAGACTATAAAGGGGATGTCTCCAAGAGGCCAGTGAGACATTTTCTATGCTTCTGTTCTGAAGGCGTCTCCTTAAATTCTTGTATTAAACGGGGTTTATCTTTGATTGATAATATCAACGACCGCTCTCCTTTTTGGTTCACCTGGAAATTCCCGTTACAGTGAGTGTCTGTTTATTCTCCCACATCCGACCAAATGTCTGCTGTGGTGCCATGGTCATAGTAATGTGTGGTGGAATGATGTGTATAATATTATCTCACTCACATGTCTCGGTGCTGTCTGTAGGCCTTGGCCTTGGCCCTCCGGTCCTCCTCTTCCTGCAGCTGCTTGGCCAACGCTACGTCCTGCTGCACCAGACGGCTCTTGTGGATGTTGGACGCCAAGTGGCTCTCAACTGCGGGGACAAACACGGCAACAAACACAGCACTCAGAATCAGTACACAACCAAGGCATGAATCTCTTCTTCACGCTCTCACAGGTCATCTGGCCAAACCACAACATTTACATTTTAGTCATTTAGCAGACGCTCTTATCCAGAGCGACTTACAGTTAGTGAGTGCATGCATTTTTCATACACAACGCTGAGGAACGAAATGGACAACACCATTGACAACCCCCAGTTTATTTGTTTTGGTGTCTTTTAAACCGCAGGTCACGGACGCAAGTACTTGAGCCGAGAGTGTGTTTATTTGGCATAGTTTGGACATTTTTACAAGAGGAGTAGCATGTTTAATGTAGGAGGAAAGAAAACACAGATGCTTCGTTACAGGCCTGACTCATTGAGCTTGGTTATGACAAACTAGCCCACGTGATAAACTCAATGACGAGCTGCCATTCCAAGGCTGGCTCCATGTGATGAAACAGACCTGGACAGGGAAGGTTCTAAATCCTCGGTGCTGACGCACTCCCGGACCAAAATAGGTGGAGAAGCATCACTCAATCCCTTGCTACTCATTCAGCTCCACTGGACTGGTTATTGATCCACTGGTAGGTTCCAAGTGAAAAGGACCAAATTACACCACAATTTACTAGAGAGGCTCCATAAAGTTCCTACTCTGAGATTGCGAGACGACAACGAGGGGAAGCAGTAAATCAGAGTGATATGAAGGAAACCAATAGGCTGACATATCGATTTTAGGACGACGGTGATCGATTGTGTAGTGGGTTTTCGGTGCCACACAAAATTGAGGGCAAACATACGACATCAGAGAACAAAATATATTGTTATGTTCAACGCTAGATTTTTTTTCCGGGGGAAAACAAATTACTATTGTCTGTCGTCTTGTATTTCTAAGAACTCAGGATAAAGGTTTTGTGTTTACTCAACCTTGGCGTGGCCTCAGAAGTCTCTGTATAGACTAATTCTTCCAGTTCTCTGTGGCTGGCATCCAAGAGGGCCAGATGGCATTGGTCAATGCCACAGAATGCATGAGACAGTGATGCTGGACAATAAAGGGAAATCATTGAGGCATAACAAGGCCCTAGTTTATAGTCTAATGTGGTGGAAGTGTTTCCACTGCATTAATTTAGCGGTGGCCCTGCTCTAGTCAAGTCTCACCCCTCCCCTAGTCAAGAATAAAGCAGTGGCACAGCGCAGTTTCGAGAGGCCCCCTGCAAGTGTTTAACATGATTTTTGAATGACTACCTCATCTCTGTAGCCCACACATACAATTATCTGTAAGGTCCCTTAGGTCCCACCTCAACTACCTCAACTAGCCGGTGCCCCCGCACATTGACTCTGCAACGGTACCCCCCTGTATATATAGCCTCCCTACTGTCACTTTATTTTACTGTATATATAGCCTCCCTACTGTCACTTTATTTTACTTCTGCTCTTTTTTTCTCAACACTTTTGTTGTTGTTGTTTTATTCTTACTTTTTTTGTTTAAAATAAATGCACTGTTGGTTAAGGGCTGTAAGTAAGCATTTCACTGTAATGTCTGCACCTGTTGTATTCGGCGCATGTGACCAATACCATTTGATTTGATTTGATTAGTCCAGCAGTGAATGTCAACTACAAAGACCAGGGAGGTTTTCCAATGCCTTGCAAAGAAGGGCACATATTGGAATCTGACATTTCACCATTAGGCCAATGATGACATTGAATGTTCCTGAGTCGCCTAGTTACAGTTTTGACTTGAAAATCTATGGCAAGACTTGAAAATGGCTGCCTAGCAATGATCAACAAACTTGACAGAGCCTGAAGAATTTAAAAAATAATAATGTGCAGATTTTGTACAATCCAGGTATGCACAGCTCTTAGACACTTACCCAGAAATAAATAATTAACAAAATAAAATAATAATAATAATAAGGGAAGAATGTCCTTTAAAAAGTTATCAGAGCTGACCTTTTCACAGTCGTTCTACAGAAAATGTCTCACCGGGATCATCCACCCGGACCCAAACTGATGGTGCATGGATACGGAATCCTTGGGACGTCCCTACCCTAAAACATAACCTTAACCCCTACCCTAACCATATTTCATTTCAATTTCAATGGGGTTGCCTTTTCTATGCAAATGTTGTTGATCAGTGTAAGTCCCAAATGCTAGGGGAACAGATAGTTTTTCATCTGTAGCCCCATGAAATTAGCCAAACAAGCTATACTGAACAAAAATATAAAACGCAACATGTAAGGTATTGGTCCCATGTTTCATGAGCTCAAATAAAAGATCCCAGAAATTGTCCATACGCACAAAAAGCTTATTTCTCTCAAATTGTGCACAAATTTGTTTACATCCCTGTTAGTGAGCATTTCTCCTTTGCCAAGATAATCCATCCACCTGACAGGTGTGGCATATCAGTGTGGCATATCAAGAAGCTGATTAAACAGCATGATCATTACACACGTGCACCTCGTGCTGGGGACAATGAAAGGCCACTCTAAAATGTGTAGTTTTGTCACAGAACACAATGCCACAGACGTCTCAAGTTTTGAGGGAGCGTGCAATTGGCATGCTGACTGCAGGAATCTCCACCAGATCTGTTGCCAGAGAATTTCATTTTCATTTCTCTACCATAAGCAGCCTCCAACGTCATTTTAGAGAATTTGGCAGTACGTCCAACCAGCCTCACTACTGCAGACCACATGTAACCACGCCAGCCCAGGACCTCCACATCCAGCTTCTTCACCTGCGGGATCGTCTGAGACCAGCCACCCAAACAGCTTATGAAACTGAGGAGTATTTCCATCTGTAATAAAGCCCTTTTGTGGGGAAAAACTCATTCAGATTGGCTGGGCCTGGCTCCCCAGTGGGTGGGCCTATGCCCTCCTAAGCCCACCCATGGCTGTGCCCCTGCCCAGTCATGTGAAATCCACAGATTAGGGCCTAAAGAATTGATATCAACTGACTGATTTCCTTATATGAACTGTAACTCAGTAAAATCGTAAAAAATTGTTGCATGTTGCGTTTATATTTTAGTTTAGTATAAATAACTCAATGCATGCACACACTCCTACTGAATATGCATTAACCTATATTGTGAATAGGTCTAGGCTACATCTTGACTTATCAAGTTTATCAATAGAGATTTACCATTCAAATAAATGATTACCATTATGTAGATAGTTTAAAAAAAAAAGTCAAATTGATTGGAAAAAAAGGTTGATTTCGGTTGGTTTCTGGTTTAGCAGGTAGAACGGTACACTGACACAATGCCAATGGCAACGCATACAGTGTAGCTGACTTGTTAGACCTTAAAATCTCCCCAGAATATCTGGCCATCTGGGGGATAATGTTTATTTGTGCAACTAAGAGGAAGGCCTTGTTATGTCTGGCCTCAGAAGCATGGGCTTTCATCTATTCTGGGTAGTGACCTTTTGACCTCAGCAGCTAAGGAATACTGGGAGGCAGCCAATTATAGTGCAACAACACACACACAGGCGGACACAAAGAAATTACATGGCAAAGATGACATTCATCTAAAAATACTCAAACTAAGCTGGCCGATACATCAAATTCATTTGATTAATTCAAAATGTAGACTACCGTTCAAAAGTTTGGGGTCACTTAGAAATGTCTTTTTTTTCGAAAGAAAAGCATTTGTTGTCCATTAAAATAACATAAAAATACAGTGTAGACATTGTTAATGTTGTAAATGACTATTGTAGCTGGAAACGGCTGATTTTTAATGGAATATCTATATACAGTGGGGAAAAAAAGTATTTAGTCAGCCACCAATTGTGCAAGTTCTCCCACTTAAAAAGATGAGAGGCCTGTAATTTTCATCATAGCTACACGTCAACTATGACAGACAAAATGATTTTAAAAAATCCAGAAAATCACATTGTAGGATTTTTAATGAATTTATTTGCAAATTATGGTGGAAAATAAGTATTTGGTCACGTACAAACAAGCAAAGATTTCTGGCTCTCACAGACATGTAACTTCTTCTTTAAGAGGCTCCTCTGTCCTCCACTCGTTACCTGTATTAATGGCACCTGTTTGATCTTGTTATCAGTATAAAAGACACCTGTCCACAACCTCAAACAGTCACACTCCAAACTCCACTATGGCCAAGACCAAAGAGCTGTCAAAGGACACCAGAAACAAAATTGTAGACCTGCACCAGGCTGGGAAGACTGAATCTGCAATAGGTAAGCAGCTTGGTTTGAAGAAATTAACTGTGGGAGCAATTATTAGGAAATGGAAGACATACAAGACCACTGATAATCTCCCTCGATCTGGGGCTCCACGCAAGATCTCACCCCGTGGGGTCAAAATGATCACAAGAACGGTGAGCAAAAATCCCAGAACCACACGGGGGGACCTAGTGAATGACCTGCAGAGAGCTGGGACCAAAGTAACAAAGCCTACCATCAGTAACACACTATGCCGCCAGGGACTCAAATCCTGCAGTGCCAGACGTGTCCCCCTGCTTAAGCCAGTACATGTCCAGGCCTGTCTGAAGTTTGCTAGAATGCATTTGGATGATCCAGAAGAGGATTGGGAGAATGTCATATGGTCAGATGAAACCAAAATATAACTTTTTGGTAAAAACTCAACTCGTCGTGTTTGGAGGACAAAGAATGCTGAGTTGCATCCAAAGAACACCATACCTACTGTGAAGCATGGGGGTGGAAACATCATGCTTTGGGGCTGTTTTTCTGCAAAGGGACCAGGACGACTGATCCGTGTAAAGGAAAGAATGAAGGGGCCATGTATCGTGAGATTTTGAGTGAAAACCTCCTTCCATCAGCAAGGGCATTGAAGATGAAACGTGGCTGGGTCTTTCAGCATGACAATGATCCCAAACACACCGCCCGGGCAACGAAGGAGTGGCTTCGTAAGAAGCATTTCAAGGTCCTGGAGTGGCCTAGCCAGTCTCCAGATCTCAACCCCATAGAAAATCTTTGGAGGGAGTTGAAAGTCCGTGTTGCCCAGCGACAGCCCCAAAACATCACTGCTCTAGAGGAGATCTGCATGGAGGAATGGGCCAAAATACCAGCAACAGTGTGTGAAAACCTTGTGAAGACTTACAGAAAACGTTTGACCTGTGTCATTGCCAACAAAGGGTATAACACAAAGTATTGAGAAACTTTTGTTATTGACCAAATACTTATTTTCCACCATAATTTGCAAATAAATTCAGTAAAAATCCTACAATGTGATTTTCTAGAATTTGTTTTCTCATTTTGTCGGTCATAGTTGACGTGTACCTATGATGAAAATTACAGGCCTCTCATCTTTTTAAGTGGGAGAACTTGCACAATTGGTGTCTGACTAAATACTTTTTTCCCCCACTGTAGGCGTACAGAGACCCATTATCAGCAACCATCAGTCCTGTGTTCTAATGGCACGTTGTGTTTGCTAATCCAAGTTTATCATTTTAAAAGGCTAATTGATCATTAGAAAACCCTTTTGCAATTATGTTAGCACAGCTGAAAACTGTTGTGCTGATTAAAGAAGCAATAAAACTGGCCTTCTTGAGACTAGTTGAGTATCTGGAGCATCAGCAATTGTGGGTTCGATTACAGACTCAAAATGGCCAGAAACAAAGAACTTTCTTCTGAAACTCGTCAGTCTATTCTTGTTCTGAGAAATGAAGCCTATTCCATGCGAGAAATTGCCAGGAAACTGAAGATCTCGTACAACGCTGTGTACTACTCCCTTCACAGAACAGCACAAACTGGCTCTAACCAGAATAGAAAGAGGAGTGGGAGGCCCCGGTGCAAAACTGAGCAAGAGGACAAATACATTTGTGTCTAGCTTGGAATAGCCTTCATTTCTCAGAATAAGAATAGACTGACGAGTTTCAGAAGAAAGTTCTTTGTTTCTGGCCATTTCGAGCCTGTAATCGAACCCACAATTGCTGATGCTCCAGATACTCAACTAGTCTCAAGAAGGCCAGTTTTATTGCTTCTTTAATCAGCACAACAGTTTTCAGCTGTGCTAACATAATTGCAAAAGGGTTTTCTAATGATCAATTAGCCTTTTAAAATGATAAACTTGGATTAGCAAACACAACGTGCCATTGGAACACAGGACTGATGGTTGCTGATAATGGGCCTCTGTACGCCTATGTAGATATTCCATTAAAAATCAGCCGTTTCCAGCTACAATAGCCATTTACAACATTAACAATGTCCACACTGTATTTCTGATCAATTTGATGTTATTTTAAAAATGGACCAAAAAATTGAAAAGGACATTTCTAAGTGACCCCAAACTTTTGAACGGTAGTGTATGTTTTTGCGCAATATTCCAAATGTCTGTCCCAACGTTCTGTTATTTTTCGTTTTTATGAGAGTTTATGTCCGCTTGTTCTCATGTTGTATTTTTGGTCTGGCCTCCTTCGTGTCTCTGTGCACCTTCCCATTTACACCAGAGATCTGTATATAATGATGAGATGCATGTCTCTGCCCTAACAATGGGAGTCGTTGTCCCAAAGGCGGGAAGGCAAGCGACAAGCTTAGGTCCAAAATAAGCCCATAGAAACACCTTGGCCTTATTTTGGACAGACTTTAGCTTCACTCTTGCTTTACCACTTCCTCTATGATTTACACACAACCAAGCCCTCCCCCTGCCTCTCACGCCAACAAGGTTGAGCGATCACATCTTCCTCTCTGACAAGCGGTTTCAACTTGCTATTTGCATTTGAGGTTTGGTCCAACATAATCGTTCATATGGACACCAACACACATTGAGACATTATTTTACTGTAATAGAGGAGTTAACTTTTCTAACGATACCCTTTTTAGGTCTCAACTACTCAAATTGCGCACAGAGCAGACACTACTAAAACGAGTATCAATTTACATTGATTCTGGCAAATTAATGCTCAGTGAGTCATGCAAGGCATTAGCGTACCACTAGCGGCATTTTAGCCAAAGACTTATACTAGCTGTCTAGTCTGTGTTTTATAAATGTGCAATAAGCATAATTATCATAACACAATTATATACGGAATTGGCAACTCATTCTCATTCTGAGAAATAAGGTAGGCCACTTGATTTCAACATCTGAACAAAGTGGACAGGCTAACATGCTTTTCAAACAATTGAAGAAAAGCAGAATGGTGTTTTCATAACAATTCAACTGTTCAACTCTGTTAGCTAGTAAATATATCCAAGTTGGCTAAACTTGAAATATAAAGATTAGCTGGCTAATCACTAGCACATGGGCTTGAGAGATTGTTGATGAGACCTGTGTTAATTTTCTATAGCCTAATGCCTGCTACAAGAAGTTAGTCATTATTAGTGATTATGCATGGATCTAGTTAAGTTTGTAACTAAAAAGGGCATTTTCATTGACAGACTTGAAAGCCAGATCAGGGATTATTGCAAGAAATAAAGCAGGTTAAAACTATTTTGACAAAACAATTGTGGGTCTTATGGTTTAAAGAAAACATGTATTATTATATTTTTGTTGATACGCAATATATATATTGTACGTTTGAAAAAATAAATAAAAGAATCACTATATGATTTTTAGGCCATATCGCCCAGCCCTAACTCAAACACTCAGACAATAATTCATGCAGGGATACAAACACCACAGACATACACACAGGTTTCTCAAGGAAAATCATAGAATCTCTAACATTTCCCTGATGACATCACCAATCCCTGCTAAACTGATTGTGCTGGCCTAACATCCACCCAGACTTGACCAGTCTGACAGAGAGAGACCAGACAGGACTGGTTTGTTGTCCTACTGCAGACGGGCATTAATAACATGATCCAGACACAGTGGGCAAATGCCCAGCCCGCTAACACCCACCACAGAACGAGTGTGCCATTGTTGTGGCTGCAGCCTAGCAGCTGTGTTTTACAGCTGCTTTACTGCCTGCTACCACTGACGTTGAGATTTAGGGTGTCAGACATGACCGATATTCAGGGGAGAAAACGAGAGCATTGGTGTGTGTGGAACATTTGAATAGTCTGTATTCCCGTAAAGATAGCTAAATAGGTGCTTGGAATACTTGATATTAAATAGCCATATGCTGCAAAGGAAGCTCAATGTGCTTCTTCTAGACTGGAGGAGCAGCTTGCCTAAAATAGTTAGTGTTAATCTAGATAATGAGACTTCGATGGAGGGGGTTTACTGGGCATGAAGCTGACTGTCTGCATCCAGATTGAAAGGAAAATAAAGACCTAAATTCATTGGAACAGATCCCAGCCCAAAGTACTCAGCCTTTTCCAAAATAATTCAACGTAAGGTTTGTCGTCTTTTGACCTGGGAGCGATGCTTTGGGAACAGCCAAGACCACCTGAAACCATTAGGGATGGGAGAGTAAAGCGGACTCCAGGTCATCCTCAGGTGTGGTGGTATACTTACTTTCCTGCTCCTGGAGGTTATGGGCCAGGCAGTGGTCCTCCAGCACAGCAAAGTCCCGAACAACTGTAGACAGAGACAGGAGGTTAGGATATCATTCTGAAGGTTATCTGTCAACTGTAAAATGAAAATAGGCAATACTACTCCACACTTCGGAAGTTACAGTTGAAGTCAGAAGTTTACATACACCTTAGCCAAATACATTTAAACTCCGTTTTTCACAATTCCTGACACTTAATCCTAGTAAAAATTCCCCGTCTTAGGTCAGTTAGGATCACCACTTTATTTTAAGAATGTGAAATGTCAGAATAATAGTAGAGAGAATTATTTAATTCAGCTTTTATTTCTTTCATCACATTCCCAGTGGGTCAGAAGTTTACATAAACTCAATTAGTATTTGGTAGTATTGCCTTTAAATTGTTTAACTTGGGTCAAACGTTTTGGGTAGCCTTCCACAAGCTTCCCACAATAAGTTGGGTGAATCTTGGCCCATTCCTCCTGACAGAGCTGGTGTAACTGAGTCAGGTTTGTAGGCCTCCTTGCTTGCACACGCTTTTTCAGTTCTGCCCACACATTTTCTATAGGATTGAGGTCAGGGCTTTGTGATGGCCACTCCAATACCTTGACTTTGTTGTCCTTAAGCCATTTTGCCACAACTTTGGAAGTATGCTTGGGGTCATTGTCCATTTGGAAGACCCATTTGGCAGAATTATTACAGAAAATTACAGAAAATGATGTCATGGCTTTAGAAGCTTCTGATAGGCAAATTGACATCATTTGACTCAATACTTATGTCATGCAATAAAATGCAAATTAATTACTTAAAAATCATACAATGTGATTTTCTGGATTTTTGTTTTAGATTCCGTCTCTCACAGTTGAAGTGTACCTATGATAAGAATTACAGACCTCTACATGCTTTGTAAGTAGGAAAACCTGCAAAATCAGCAGTGTATCAAATACTTGTTCTCTCCACTGTATATATAGATACACACATTTATTTATTTTTTTGCTCCTGAACTACTTCTACTCTCAACCTCTCCGATCATTTTCATGATGTCCATCCGGTTTGCTTCTATATGCCATATCTTTCTAACTGTGCTCTTTCCCAAAAGCTCCCAACATACAACCTATATACTTATTATGTACACAGTATGCTTACATTATTAGCTATCTTGTTATTATTTGTTGTTATTTGTTAGTCCCATCCTTCAACTCTATTCAATACCTCCCATCTATCTCTTAACACAATCCATATAGGATTTCTATTTGCCATATATATTTCAACCGTACTGTGATGTTTTACAAAAGTTCTGAACCTTTCTATTCTCATTGCTTCTACAGATTGTGAATTAAAAATAAACATTTTTGCTAAAAGTATTATTATATTATTGATTGATTGACTATGACTTTTCAGATCACCCAGTAATGCAATCTGCAAGGTTAGCTCCAGGTAAATATTGCAATCCTTTAGCCATTCCTGGACCTGTGTCCAAAAACAAGCTACAAACGGACAGAACCAAAACATATGATCTAATGATTCTGTCTCTTCGCAGCAAAATCTGCAGAGCTGGGAAGATTGTATGCCCCATATAAATAACATTCTATTGGTAGCAAGAATTTTATATAATAATTTAAATTGAAAGATTCTAATTTTTGAATCCGGTGTCGTTTTGCGTGTCAGTTCATAAACACTATGCCATGGGATCGGTACGTCAAAGATCTCTTCCCAACTATTTTGCAATCTATATGGGACGGCTGTCAATCCTTTGGTCCTTAAGTGAAACTGATATACTTTTTTATTAATCACAGTTTTCCTTAACCAATTATGTTCTTTAATGCAAGGCCGACAGACAAGTTCCTTACTTTCTCCCCCTTCCACTTTCCTCTTCCACTTTTGCGGTAAGGCTGCAATTATTTGGTTGTAATTTTGGGCAGAGCAGACATTTCCATATGTTTTTGTTAGCTGCATGTGCGTCATAACTCCACCAGTCCTACCGATGATATCATTTACGAAGATTATACCTTTTTTAAACATTCTGTCAAAAAATAAAGGTTTTTTGTCAATTAGTATATTTGAATTTAACCACAATATTTGTTGCATTATTTGTTCTGTCGTTTCTGGAGGATTAAATTGAAATTGCAACCAACTTTCTATGGCTTGTTTTAGAAATAGTGATATTTGGGAGATTATTTCCTTTTCAAATAACTGCAAATGAGTTGTTGTAATCTGAATAAAGGGAAAAAGGCCTTTCTTGAACATTGGGTGAGACAATCTTACTAATTTGCTTGAGAACCAGTTCGGATTTAAGTATAACTTTTGTATGACTGAAGCTTTTAGTGATAGGTCTAATGCTTTAATATTTAATAATTTCTGTCCTCCGAATTCATATTCATTATATAAATATGCCCTTTTAATTTTGTCTGGCTTGCCGTTCCAAATAAAATTGAATATTTTTTTCTCATATAATTTAAAAAACTGTTCGCTAGGCATAGGCAAGACCATAAGCAAATAGGTAAACTGGGATAATACTAAAGAGTTAATCAGGGTGATTTTTCCACAAATTGACAGGTATTTTCCTTTCCATGGTAGTAAGATCTTATCTATTTTTGCTAACTTTCTATTAAAATGTATTTAAGTGAGATCATTTATTTCATTTGGGATATGTATTCCGAGTATATCCACATCACCATCAGACCATTTTATTGGTGAACTACATGGTAATGTAAAAATTGTATTTTTTAGTGATCCAATTCGTAATATAGTACATTTATCATAATTTGGTTGTAATCCAGAGAGGTTAGAAAATGTATCTAGATCCTCTATGAGGCTGTGGAGGGATTCTAGTTGTGGATTTAAAAGAAAACATGAAATCATCAGCGTACAATGACACCTTTGTTTTTAAGCCCTGTATTTCTAATCCTCTGATATTATTATTGGATCTGATTTTAATAGCCACAACAAATAGATATGCCGATAGTGGACAACCTTGTTTCACTCCTCTTGACAGTTTAAAACTTTCTGAGAAATAGCCATTATTTACTATTTTACACCTAGGGTTACTATACATGATTTTGACCCATTTTATAAGAGATTCTCCAAAATGGAAATGCTCCAGGCATTTATATATAAACCCCAGTCGAACTTTATCAAATGCCTTTTCGAAGTCTGCTATGAATAGCAGGCCTGGTTTCCCACATTTTCCATAGTGTTCTATTGTTTCCAATACTTGCCTTATATTATCTCCAATGTATCTTCCATGTAAAAAACCTGTCTGATTAGAATGAATAATATCCGACAATACCTTTTTAATTCTATGCGCTATACATTTTGCTAGGATTTTTGCATCACAACACTGAAGTGTAAGGGGCCTCCAATTTTGTAAATGGACTGGATCTTTATATTTTCCACTTGTATCCTGTTTCAGTAATAATGAGATCAGACCTTCTTCTTGAGTGTCAGATAATCTACCATTTACATAGGAGTGGTTAAAACATGCTAATAACGGTCCTCTTAGTATATCAAAAAAGGTTTGGTATACCTCGATTGGTATGCCATCCAACCCTGGAGTTTTCCCAGACTTAAAGTCTTTAATTGCATCCAGAAGTTCCTCCTCTGTAATTTCACCTTCACATGAGTCTTTTGTGGCTGTTAATTTGACATTAATCAATAGAAAAAAAATCTCTACAATTAGCTTCTGTTAGAGGAGATGGAGGCGACTGAAAAGAAAACATATGCTTAAAGTACTTTGTTTCTTCCTTCAAAATATCATTTGGTGAATGATGGGTGACTCCGTCAATTGTAACCAGTTTCATTAAGTTATTTTTGGTAGCATTCCTATGTTGAAGATTTAAAAAGAATTTTGTGCATTTTTCCCCATATTCCATCCAGTTTGCTTTATTTTTATAATATATTACACTTGATCTTTCTTGAATAAGTTTCTCCATTTCTTTTTGTTTTTCCTCTAATTTATTCTGAGCCTCTATGTTACAGTTTTTATTGCCATCTATCTGTTCTGTTAGGCTTTCTATTTCCTTTCTTAGTATAAGCTCTTTTGACCTAAATTGCTTTTGTTTTCGAGATGAGTACTGAATTGCATGGCCTCTAAAGGCCCATTTAAAACTGTCCCATACAATAAGGGGATTTGCTTATGTTATGTTGGAGAAAGTCAGTTATAAATGCCTTTGTACTAATTATAAATAAATTATCATCCAATAGGCTTTGATTACATTTCCAATATCCTCGCCCACGTGGAAATTCAGTAAGAGTAATGTATATGCCTATTATATGATGGTCTGACCGCATTCTGTCCCCTATCAACACTTTTTTTTACTTTTGGTGCCAACGAGAATGAGATAAGAAAGAAGTCAAGACGACTAGCTTGATTCAGTCTCCGCCATGTATATCTCACTAGATCAGTATATTTAAGCCTCCATATATCTACTACTTCTAATGTATCCATGACATTCACAATTTCCTTAAGAGCATGTGGGTGATTGTTTGTGGTGTGATTTCCTTTACGGTCCATTGAGCTATTTAAAACAGTATTATAATCCCCCACCATAATAATATTGTCTTGAGTTGCTTGCAGGCTTGATAATTTATTATATATATTGTCAAAGAATTGTGGATCATCATTATTTGGTCCGTAAAGGTTAATGAGCCATATCTGTTTATGGTCCAATAACATATTTAAAATAATCCATCTACCTTGCGTATCTATTTGGACAATTTGCACATTCAGATCGAAATTACTATTAATTAATATCATCACCCCTTTTGAATTTCTTTGCCCATGGGAGAAGTATATTCCCCCCCCCCCCCCCCCCCATTCTTTTTTCCACGCTACTTCATCTCGAATTGTTGAATGAGTTTTCTGTATACAATAGATATATTTCTTCTCTTTGAGCCATGTAAATATTGTTATTCTTTTGTTATCATCAGCTAAGCCATTACAATTATAACTGGCTATACTTATTTCACCATAATGAGATACAAGTTTCAAGTCTATTTATCATTATATATATATATATATATAGGTTTGTAAATTTACCAATAAAAAATACCGTAATGATTGAGTGTCCATATAGCTGTACCGTGATATTTTCATTGCTACGGAGTAACCCTTCAATTATTCTCCACTAATTCCCCCGCTAAAGCCCCTCCCCATCCCAAGTTGAGCAGTCATCCCAGTGATCAGCATCCCACCCACGTCCCTCCGCATCCCTAAGGCCCCGAGAGGCCATCCATCGAAAACAGCACACAGTGCCACCCACAAAGCAGAAGCAGATTAACCGCCAAAAGCATTTCCAATGCTTTCACCTCTCTATATATATATATATATATATATAACTATTTTTTTTAAATTATGCATATCCTATTTTCCATCATTATCAATTAATATGCGTAATAATGTCGGCAGTTCACGCGTAGGATTCTAACATATAACCCGGATTGCCATTGTATTACATTTAATTCATTGACAAGCAATTATTATCCTAGCAAATAATTCCCGTGGTTCATCCCATACCCCCCCCCCCACAACAGATGCCAGACAAGCACATACTCACATACTCCAACACACTCAACCCCCCTCCTCCACAATCCACCATTAAATCAGATACTCAACGGCTGTTATATTCCAGAGCCCAACTCGAGAAATAACTTGATTTACGAGTGCACATACAGTTAAAGCTGATTGACAAAGCATGCAGATTGAGCAGAAATTGATAACAATGTGAGATTTGATTAATCTACTTAATCTATGTCAAGTCCTAGGTGATGGAGATCAGATCCACCCTCTTCACCTGAGACACAAACACTCTGATCCCCTGTTGTAACCATTTTCCCAAGCATCTCCATGCGGTCAGACCTTTGATTATTTTGTGCCACAATGATAAACCCACTCTCTGATTGTCCGAGTGTGACCCCCTCCCCATGGGTTACTGCAGCCAGTGTTGCCAGCACTGCCACTACCTGGGTGGGTGTACCCCACCGGAATCCCCACCGGCTAGGTAAAAGGTCGTCAAGGTTCTCATTAGCAGCTTTAAGAATTTCCTTGTATATTATGCTCTCCCATCAGGGGGCTCTGGCTTTGTAGGACCAACCCTGCCAGGCAGGCTCAGAATCTTGAGGGGGCGGTGCTGCTCAAGTAGGTCTCTGACCGCATTTATTTATCTGTTTAGGCTGCATATTCACAGCAGGTCCATAAAAGAGATGGGAACTTCTCTTTGGTGTATGGGTCGCTCAGGTGGGTGTCCAGGTTATAGGTTTAGGGATCTTTCCATCATGATAGGACAATGAAAAATTAGATTAGATGTATACTATATTTAAAAATGTATATCCCTCATCTACACAAAATTGAAAGCTCTCTCACTACCCCTGCTCATAGACCCCCGGTCGGCTCTGGGATATGCAACCATTTCCCCTCTCACTCACTTAACGCCGCACCTTTTCAAACACAAAAATGCACACCACATGGTTGACTGCGGAAGAAAAGGGCCGAGCGTGCAAACGCACCCGCATCCACATCTGCCGCAAGGGGGAAAGGACGCCAGAGAGAACACAGGACCAACCACAACAACCATCCGCCAAAACAACAACCTCCCGCCAAAAAAAACATGTTCTAATTATTTGTATTTAAAGATGTATTATTCTGCTTGTTATATCGTTTTATCCTTTTATAAAATACTATACTTACTATAAATGTTATTTAATATTACAATCCCTATCATTGCTAGTATCAGGTGCTCCAATATTTGACTCCTCTATTACAACTTTTAGAATAGCCATGGAGTAGTCTTTGTGTCTCTGAACATTTGGTTGTCAATATATAATTTATCCACCACTAGTGCAACACGTTTCCCTTTTAATCTGTTTTCCTTGAAGATTGGATACAGAACTTTGCGCCTTTCTACAATCTCCCTCGGGAACTGATCATTCATGCCTATTTTCGTGCCAGCAAGTATTTTTCCTAGGCTTTTCACCATAGCTTTATCCTTAAAAAAAGCAAATTTGGCAACGATTGGGCGCTCATATTTCTGTCCTCTTTTTCCGAAACGATGTACACGTTCGAGTTGAATTTTATCGACAGCCTCGAGTGGGATTTGTAGCGCTGTATGCAGGAAGTCCTTCATAATATTATCGGTTATTTCTCCCTCCTTTTCCTGAATATCCGTAAGTACAAGATTTTCCCACATCGATCTAGTTTGGATGTCTAGTAAGGCTTCTCTCAGATGGTTGTTCTGCTTTTTTAGTTCCCTAACGTCCGTTTCCATTTTAGAGACTGTCACTTTTAATTCTTTGGTTTCTTTCTCCATTACCAAAGCTTTTTCGTCACTCATTTGAAGACTCGCTTTCAACTCTTTACTGACCAATTCTAGTATGCCCAATTTGTCATTTATCGACTTCAACAGGTCGCTTTCCACACTTACCATACCCAGTGGTGAAAAGCATATATCATCTGTATCAGTCGATGAGTCGCGTTTCCTTTTGGGGATTGGCTCTCCACGCTTGTCTTCAGTCATATTTGGGTGTTGCGTGTTGTTGTAATATTTGTCGATATATTTCTCTAGCCTTATGATCTGTTTTGTGTTATTATCCAGATTGAATTATATTAACTGCGAATATATGAAATGCTAATATTTAGTCTTTTGAATATTATGTTTTTATCTTGAGGTGTTTTGTACCGATTTCTACTAAATACGCCATCTATGTCTATGTTGTTGCGATATTATGTCTGTGTCACAGCTATGTCTGTTGTTGCGATATGGCTGAAGTTCTTATGGAAACACAGACCAAAAGGCCTGTTGAGAAGCTGTTTTTGTTGGTGCTGTATGAACTCAGCTTGATAACCATTGTTCCATGTTACGAGACATTGTGCACACCACCTACACATGATGTTCTAATACAGCACTGATAACAACAGATACGCCCCGATCAAGGGCAGGAAATGAACTTGAACAGAGCACCAAAAGCCCAACCAACAAGGGTTTTGTAACCCTAATAACACAAGCTCCCCAATTTAACCTTGCGTACTAATCTTACACTTTGCACTGACGGTGGCTATTGGGGCTGAACTACAGCATCAATTGGAGCAATGGCAAGGCCGTTGTAACAATATCAGGCCCACAGAGGGGGAAGTCCATGACCTGCTTGGTAGTCAAAAGGACGATTGCTGCACTAACAAGCCATCGCTGTCTAATACCTGTTCAGAGAGCTATAAGACAAAGGAGAAGCTGAACCAGCCCATGTCTCAAATAGGGCCCCTAAAAGAAGAGCCTGTATTTTAAAATCGCTCTGTAAATAAAGAGAAAAGCATGAACTCAAACTGGGCTTGAGCAAGCGAACCTGTTCTTTCATGGTGAAATCAGCTAGGCTAAATAAAAATTGATGATTTTACTCTGTTGGCAGCGGCAAGTTTTTTTTTTAACAATCAACAACAGTTTTGCTCATTTAGAATTAGGCTAGGCCACATCGTTTTCTGGACTGTGTATAGGCCTACCTAGATCAAGCCTACGCTTGCTGTGGTAAATCTACATTTTAGAAAGGTAGAAAAGCACACGGACAGTAATAAGTTATTAAGTCTAAGAACTGAAAAGGCACAACAGCATGGCCAAGTCAGAAGAGTTTGCTATAATGAGCCTTCTTAGTCAGAATAGCAAAGCTCTTTATTTGCTGTATCTGGCACATGTTGGGCCACTTCTGACACCACATTAACTTTTGCTGAGGACATGCAAACCTTTTAATTAGTTTATGGGGAAGAGGAGGGAGGCAGCAGCTTCCAAACAGGCAGCACAACACTGTTAAAAAGCATTCAGAATGCCAGACGGAGACTAAGCAGATGCGAAGTGGCAAAGTGCCAAAGCTTAAGACCAATCAGATCAAGAGAACAAGAAGAATCACATGAGCAGAAATGACAGACAGAAGAGTGGAACTCATGGAAGGAATCTGAAAGTCTGTCTGTGATGATGGACATCTCTGGCAGTTAGCACTGTAGGTTTTCCCTTAGGTATCACTTGAACGAGAACTGAACCAACAGTCATCATGCAAGCTAGCGTTAACAGTAGTGCTGACGTGATATTCATATGATAACCAGCATTATTTGCATAATCTTCATCACTTAAGGGGATCAACCAGATTGTATAGGCTAACCCTAATCTAGGGCTGGCACAATTACCGTATAAGCGACGGTTATGGATGAAGACAGTCATGAAAATATAATAACCGTCATAACCGTAAAAATAAATAAAAGCCGTCAGCTTTAACAAGGTGATGAAACTTTGTTGCCCCTTGCTAAAACAAGCAAACGATTAATAGAATGGGCTTGGAACCTCTAAACCTGGCTGGTAAACTCATGGGTACACTCGCAATGGCTGCCTGGTACTGTGATGCAATAATTTCCATGGTATTTTGGAATGTTCTATCAACTGATGCGGGTTTGCCATGGTAATGTAGAATGTTCATTCAAATTTGTGTCATTTAGCAGACGCTCTTACCCAGAGCGACTTACAGTATATATATATATATACAGTGGGGAAAATAAGTATTTAGTCAATCAATCAATCAATTTTATTTTATATAGCCCTTCTTACATCAGCTAATATCTCGAAGTGCTGTACAGAAACCCAGCCTAAAACCCCAAACAGCTAGTAATGCAGGTGTAGAAGCACGGTGGCTAGGAAAAACTCCCTAGAAAGGTGAAAACCTAGGAAGAAACCTAGAGAGGAACCAGGCTATGAGGGGTGGCCAGTCCTCTTCTGGCTGTGCCGGGTGAAGATTATAACAGAACCATGCCAAGATGTTCAAAAATGTTCATAAGTGACAAGCATGGTCAAATAATAATCAGGAATAAATCTCAGTTGGCTTTTCATAGCCGACCAGTCAGCCACCAATTGTGCAAGTTCTCCCACTTAAAAAGATGAGAGAGGCCTGTAATTTTCATCATAGGTACACGTCAACTATGACAGACAAATTGAGAAAAAATAATCCAGAAAAATCACATTGCAGGATTTTTAATGAATTTATTTGCAAATTATGGTGGAAAATAAGTATTTGGTCACCTACAAACAAGCAAGATTTCTGGCTCTCACAGACCTGTAACTTCTTATTTAAGAGGCTCCTCTGTCCTCCACTCGTTACCTGTATTAATGGCACCTGTTTGAACTTGTTATCAGTATAAAAGACACCTGTCCACTACCTCAAACAGTCACACTCCAAACTCCACTATGGCCAAGACCAAAGAGCTGTCAAAGGACACCAGAAACAAAATTGTAGACCTGCACCAGGCTGGGAAGACTGAATCTGCAATAGGTAAGCAGCTTGGTTTGAAGAAATCAACTGTGGGAGCAATTATTAGGAAATGGAAGACATACAAGACCACTGATAATCTCCCTCGATCTGGGGCTCCACGCAAGATCTCACCCCGTGGGGTCAAATGATCACAAGAACGGTGAGCAAAAATCCCAGAACCACACGGGGGGACCTAGTGAATGACCTGCAGAGAGCTGGGACCAAAGTAACAAAGCCTACCATCAGTAACACACTACGCCGCCAGGGACTCAAATCCTGCAGTGCAGACGTGTCCCCCTGCTTAAGCCAGTACATGTCCAGGCCCGTCTGAAGTTTGCTAGAGTGCATTTGGATGATCCAGAAGAGGATTGGGAGAATGTCATATGGTCAGATGAAAACAAAATATAACTTTTTGGCAAAAACTCAACTCGTCGTGTTTGGAGGACAAAGAATGCTGAGTTGCATCCAAAGAACACCATACCTACTGTGAAGCATGGGGGTGGAAACATCATGCTTTGGGGCTGTTTTTCTGCAAAGGGACCAGGACGACTGATCCGTGTAAAGGAAAGAATGAATGGGGCCATGTATCGTGAGATTTTGAGTGAAAACCTCCTTCCATCAGCAAGGGCATTGAAGATGAAGCATGGCTGGGTCTTTCAGCATGACAATGATCCCAAACAAACCGCCCGGGCAACGAAGGAGTGGCTTCGTAAGAAGCATTTCAAGGTCCTGGAGTGGCCTAGCCAGTCTCCAGATCTCAACCCCATAGAAAATCTTTGGAGGGAGTTGAAAGTCCGTGTTGCCCAGCGACAGCCCCAAAACATCACTGCTCTAGAGGAGATCTGCATGGAGGAATGGGCCAAAATACCAGCAATAGTGTGTGAAAACCTTGTGAAGACTTACAGAAAACGTTTGACCTGTGTCATTGCCAACAAAGGGTATATAACAAAGTATTGAGAAACTTTTGTTATTGACCAAATACTTATTTTCCACCATAATTTGCAAATCAATTCATTAAAAATCCTACAATGTGATTTTCTGGATTTTTTTAAAATCATTTTGTCTGTCATAGTTGACGTGTACCTATGATGAAAATTACAGGCCTCTCGCATCTTTTTAAGTGGGAGAACTTGCACAATTGGTGGCTGACTAAATACTTTTTTTCCCCACTGTATATATATTTTTTTCATACTGGCCCCCCGTGGGAATCGAACCCACAACCCCCCCAAATGATGCTAACTGATGTGGCTCATGCAATGGAATGTATTTTTTGTAATGTCAGTTGAGTTGACTCAATAAATCACAGCACAGATTGAAGGGTACACTTTCTGATTTTACTTCCTGACATGGGTACACTCAAAATGGATGCCAGTTCACCTATTATGCAATCATTGACTTGAATGGAGACACCCTTTTGATTCATTGTTATTTCTATGGGGTACACTTCCGGCTTTTACTTCCTGCTTTGCTCCTAGGTTGAATATGACAAAGGTTAAGACAACGGGATTCAAATATACCATAACTCTTTGCAACAATGGGACCAACTATGCTAATTAACGATGCCGGTCCCAGATTTGTAACAAAGTTGTCTTAACCTGTATATTTTCGACCTAGCTTTGCTCGTATGGGCAAAAGTTCACCCATTATGCCCTCATTGACGTGAATGGGGACGTCCTTTCTATTCGTTCTACTTCTATGGCAGCACGTGCAGTCAGGAGCGGACGAAATGAGCTTTCTTTTTTGCTTTTCGAACGATTATTACGGAGACCTCAGTCATTTGGCTGGCCAATTACCGTCACCCAAAATTCCATGACCTTCACAGCCCTACCCTAATCACAAAAAGCCGGTCATAGCAAACAAACCATAATAGGCATTAGCCTACTGTACGTATGGGCCAATTGGCTACAGGGAACTAAGTTCTAGTGCATTTCTCATAAACCTGTATGCACCACAACCCATCTCAATCAGTTGACACCCAACAAGAAAATGATTATTCGAAAAGACATGCCAATGTCTTTTTGCATTTAACTCCATCAGTCAAACAAAGCAGATACACTTGTGTAGAGCCCTGTAGCCGTAGGGGCTGTTTTCATCTAGAACATGCTCAAGGTGAGTAACACAGGTAATGTTTGCTGAAGAACATTCAAAATGGCTTCTGTTTCATAGGCTGGATAAACTGTACTTAAGCCTCTTCTGTTTAACTGGAATGGAATCAATCTGGAAGTGCTATTAAGTGAATTTGCTATTACTGGCGCAAAACTGTGGTGGACATTTTAGCGGAGGATACAAAAAAAGCTGTGATTATAAATAAGTAATTAACCATGTACCTACAGTGAGGAAAAAAAGCATTTGATCCCCTGCTGATTTTGTACGTTTGCCCACTGACAAAGAAATGATCAGTCTATAATTTTAATGGTAGGTTTATTTGAACAGTGAGAGACAGAATAACAACAACAAAATCCAGAAAAACGCATGTCAAAAATTTTATAAATTGATTTGCATTTTAATGAGGGAAATAAGTATTTGACCCCTCTGCAAAACATGACTTAGTACTTGGTGGCAAAACCCTTCACAGAGGTCAGACGTTTCTTGTAGTTGGCCACCAGGTTTGCACACATCTCAGGAGGGATTTTGTCCCACTCCTCTTTGCAGATCTTCTCCAAGGCATTAAGGTTTCGAGCCTGACGTTTGGCAACTCGAAACTTCAGCTCTCTCCACAGATTTTCTATGGGATTAAGGTCTGGAGACTGGCTAGGCCACTCCAGGACCTTAATGTGCTTCTTCTTGAGCCACTCCTTTGTTGCCTTGGCTGTGCATTTTGGGTCATTGTCATGCTGGAATACCCATCCATGACCCATTTTCAATGCACTGGCTGAGGGAAGGAGGTTCTCAGCCAATATTTGACG
The DNA here is from genome assembly GCF_964263955.1 of Coregonus lavaretus. Classification (NCBI taxonomy): domain Eukaryota; kingdom Metazoa; phylum Chordata; class Actinopteri; order Salmoniformes; family Salmonidae; genus Coregonus; species Coregonus lavaretus. The sequence continues at coordinate 51,693,345 of NC_139998.1, forward strand.
GAACATGGCACCATCCATCGTCCCTTTGATGCTGTGAAGTTGTCCTGTCCCCTTAGCAGAAAAACACCCCCAAAGCATAATGTTTCCACCTCCATGTTTGACGGTGGGGATGGTGTTCTTAGGGTCATAGGCAGCCTTCCTCCTCCTCCAAACACGGCGAGTTGAGTTGATGCCAAAGAGCTCCATTTTGGTCTCATCTGAATCATTCAGATGTTCATTGGCAAACTTCAGACGAGCATGTATATGTGCTTTCTTGAGCAGGGGGACCTTGCGGGCGCTGCAGAATTTCAGTCCTTCAGGGCGTAGTGTGTTACCAATTGTTTTCTTGGTGACTATGGTCCCAGCTGCCTTGAGATCATTGACAAGATCCTCCGTGTAGTTCTGGGCTGATTCCTCACCGTTCTCATGATAATTGCAACTCCACGAGGTGAGATCTTGCATGGAGCCCCAGGCAGAGGGATTTGACAGTTATTTTGTGTTTCTTTCATTTGCGAATAATCGCACCAACTGTTGTCACCTTCTCACCAAGCTGCTTGGCGATGGTCTTGTAGCCCATTCCAGCCTTGTGTAGGTCTACAATCTTGTCCCTGACATCCTTGGAGAGCTCTTTGGTCTTGGCCATAGTGGAGAGTTTGGAATCTGATTGATTGATTGCTTCTGTGGACAGGTGTCTTTTATACAGGTAACAAACTGAGATTAGGAGCACTCCCTTTAAAAGTGTGCTCCTAATCTCAGCTCGTTACCTGTATAAAAAGACACCTGGGAGCCAGAAATCTTTCTGATTGAGAGGGGGTCAAATACTTATTTCCCTCATTAAAATGCAAATCAATTTATAAAAACATTTACATGCGTTTTTCTGGATCTTTTTGTTGTTATTCTGTCTCTCACTGTTCAAATAAACCTACCATTAAAATTATAGACTGATCATTTCTTTGTCAGTGGGCAAACGTACAAAATCAGCAGGGGATCAAATACTTTTCCCCCCCTCACTGTATCTGTTACTGGCAGTGTGTGGCTAACGTCTAGCCTAATTTGACTACCATATCAGATGTTTCTTTCGAATAATATTCAAATAGCCCTACCAATCTCGGGGACATAGGGCCATCTTTAGGCTATGTCAACTTGGTTATCCCACTGACCATTTAGGCCTACATTTGACTATTTCTCCTCCCTCTCTCTGCTACTCGAAAGCATTTTAGCGAGCCTGCCACAGTTCAACCTCACACAGCAAGGCAAGCCACAATCTGTTCTCAGAGATGACCTCATCCATATCATACATAATTAATGACAAAAGCAGCAGTCCACACACTGTGCAGCAGTATTTCTCAAATCACTGTGTGTGTCAGCTGCTGTAGTGCAATGTGAAGACAACCCAGAGCCTATATGATTAATGGAAAGCCCCATAGTGAATCAAACTCCCCTGACATGTCACTGCTGGGCAGGGCAGCTCCACTGGGGTTAATAGATAATGGGCCGAATGGGGGGGGGGGGGGGGGGGGGGGTTAGATAGATGGCTGTGTCGTAGTGAGAGAGGATGAACTAGGTCCCGTTCCATAAAACCCCCACCCCAGGCAGGCTCACATAAGCTTTGATTAACACTGACCTCATTTCAACCATATGCCTAATCTCTTAAATCGAACAAAACCCCCAGGAGATTCAATCTAGCACTGACTTAGCCTACTGAACATTGTTATTTCTCCATTAAATGTGCCTCAATGTCTAGTCAATGTTTCATTGCATGGCCCTCTACTGTATCAGGCATGGATCAAGGACAAAGAACAAAGCAAAATGACTGTCTACCATGAAACGTGCTGAGGTTGCACGCCTAGGAATAGGCCTAGATCAGGCCTGGAATAAATAACTTTTGGACGCAACAGTGTGGGTTAACCGAGGCTAGCAATAAGTTCTTATTTTCCCTGTGAATATAAATCCTTTTGTCATATGTAAGCAGAAAGAAATTAACAAATAGGGGGGGAACCATCTCAAACAACCATATGTATCACTTGGATGGTTCTCTGGAGACAGCCGCAGAGCAATGGAAAGGCACGTTCTCCCTTCGTGCTCTCTTCCAGACCAGCATGTCAAATGTTCCATGCAGCTGTTTCCCAATCGCAGGAAGAGACAGTGCGTTCCACATCCCCAATCCGAACAGATTGAAAGCATACAGAGGAACAGGATATTTGAAGGAGATATCCAAACAAAGGGATTGTTTTAAGTGTGATATGGTCTGTCTGTATTGTCCACTCATATCTCAACAGCTGTTACAGTGAGGGAAAAAAGTATTTGATCCCCTGCTGATTTTGTGCGTTTGCCCACTGACAAATAAGTGATCAGTCAATAAATTTTATGGTAGGTTTATTTGAACAGTGAGACAGAGAATAACAACAAAAAAATCCAGAAAAACACGTGTCAAAAATGTTATAAATTGATTTGCATTTTAAATGAGGGAAATAAGTATTTGACCCCTCTGCAAAACATGACTTAGTACTTGGTGGCAAAACCCTTGTTGGCAATCACAGAGGTCAGACGTTTCTTGTAGTTGGCCACCAGGTTTGCACACATCTCAGGAGGGATTTTGTTCCACTCCTCTTTGCAGATCTTCTCCAAGTCATTAAGGTTTCGAGCCTGACATTTGGCAACTCAAACCTTCAGCTCCCTCCACAGATTTTCTATGGGATTAAGGTCTGGAGACTGGCTAGGCCACTCCAGGACCTTAATGTGCTTCTTCTTGAGCCACTCCTTTGTTTCCTTGGCCGTGTGTTTTCGGTCATTGTCATGCTGGAATACCATCCACGACCCATTTTCAATGCACTGGCTGAGGGAAGGAGGTTCTCACCCAAGACTTGATGGTACATGGCCCCGTCCATCGTCCCTTTGATGCGGTGAAGTTGTCCTGTCCCCTTAGCAGAAAGACCCCCCCAAAGCATAATGTTTCCACCTCCATGTTTGACGGTGGGGATGGTGTTCTTGGGGTCATATGCAGCATTCCTCCTACTCCAAACACGGCGAGTTGAGTTGATGCCAAAGAGCTCCATTTTGGTCTCATCTGACCACAACACTTTCACCCAGTTCTCCTCTGAATCATTCAGATGTTCATTGGCAAACTTCAGACGGGCATGTATATGTGCTTTCTTGAGCAGGGGGACCTTGCGGGTGCTGCAGGATTTCAGTCCTTCACGGCGTAGTGTGTTAGCAATTGTTTTCTTGGTGACTATGGTCCCAGCTGCCTTGAGATCATTGACAAGATCCTCCTGTGTAGTTCTGGGCTGATTCCTCACCGTTCTCATGATCATTGCAACTCCACGAGGTGAGATCTTGCATGGAGCCCCAGGCCGAGGGAGATTGACAGTTATTTTGTGTTTCTTCCATTTGCGAATAATCGCACCAACTTGTCACCTTCTCACCAAGCTGCTTGGCGATGGTCTTGTAGCCCATTCCAGCCTTGTGTAGGTCTACAATCTTGTACCTGACATCCTTGGAGAGCTCTTTGGTCTTGGCCATGGTGGAGCGTTTGGAATCTGATTGATTGATTGCTTCTGTGGACAGGTGTCTTTTATACAGGTAACAAGCTGAGATTAGGAGCACTCCCTTTATGAGTGTTCTCCTAATCTCAGCTCGTTCCCTGTGTAAAAGACACCTGGGAGCCAGAAATCTTTCTGATTGAGAGGAGGTCAAATACTTATTTCCCTCATTAAAATGCATATCAATTTATAACATTTTTGACATGCGTTTTTTTTTTTTTGACACTGTATGTGCTATTGTTTTGGAGAAGAATTAGGGCTGGCCAATCTCCACCACTCTTCAAATTCTGAATAACATTTTGTTGTGGCCCAAAACTAAATCACCTTTAGCTAGGCCACTTTGAGGAAACCTTTAATTGTGAGTAAAGGAAATTAGTTTGGGAATGTTTTGCACACTAACATTGCATATTTTTGTCTACATAACTAGGTGGGACAACATAGCACTGTCCAACAATCTGTATATTCATCTGTCAAGGGAACAGGTGGGGAGAAACGTTATATCTTTAGATGTCCAGACGGCATTCCTGGAGAGATTGAGGGACAGCATCTGGCTCAACCACTTGACATGCAAACCACCAGAATGCCCTTGAATACAATAACTAGCTAGCCAGGGGAAAGCAGACTGTTTGCAGTAAAAGTCGACACTCCATTGCCACCTCTACAGACAGCTAGCTACGTTAGCTGCCAGACAGTTAAAAACTCGCACAATCACTCCAAATTCCAGAATCACGTGTGAATGTATTTGTCCCCAGTTAGCTAACCAGCAAAAACATGAAAGTCAGATAGCTAACGTTACACTGGGTCACTGTTAAGTAAATTGGCTAGCTTGCTATTTGACAAAACAAACATATATGAAGCATATAGGATGCAGGCACTTGACACCTAAAATGTGAAAAAGAACCACCTGTCAGACAGGTGTAAACAAGCAAGGCTAGCTCTAGCTACAGTTTATCTAGCTGGCTGCTAAGTAGCTACCTAGCAAACCTTACCTTCTTTTACTCCAGGCAGTTTGTTCTGATCGATGCTAAATTCAGCCATGTTGTCAGCGAGGTGTCAAAGCCGTTCACGTTGAATTACGATTTCCCGAAGGTTACAGTACCGGAATCTGATTTATAGTTTTTTGTCATAAACCCAATTGATGATTCCAGTACTGGTACGGGTGTCCCTTTGATTAGTTTCGGTAGTTAACTAGCCGCCTCGAAACCTCGCTTCGCCAGTCCGATTCTTGTGGGCATCTCTTTCACAGACCCTCCCACTATTTCTTCCTCCTCCTCCTTTGCAGCTGTGGATTTCATTAGCTAGCTTTTTGGCTAGTTTGCTGGCTAGCTTCAAGGCCAGCTACGGGACGCAGGGCGGGTCATATCATTCACTGCTGAATATGTGAGGAATGAAAGACAATAGAGGAGATTAGGCTATTTATCTATGTAAAAACTAAACAGAAAGTGAAAGTGTAACATCAACATAAAAACATGTCCTGATTTGCACACGACATAGTTGTAATCACTTGGGTTTTTACCTAACAATACCTAATTAGTAATGAATAAGATAGTTGTTGACAATTTTGAGAACCATCTCCAGTCCCAGCAAATTGCATTTCAATCAGTTTTCAAAATGAATTGTTTGATTTAAATCTTCACTGGGGAGGACACGGACACACACGCACGGTTTCTGATAGCATATGTCACAATATTCCTTTCTGCATGGATGTCACAGTTGCTTCCCCTGTTAAATGCAGGACCAAATTACACAAGCATAATAATTATCAAAGCCCTGGCTGTCTAAAAGTTACACTGTGTGAGAATGATTGTGACAGATGAGGCCAATTAAAGTGTTTTAGTTTATTGGCAGTTCAATCAATTATGCTATTACCAGATAACCATAATGCACCACCATAGCATAAAGCTAATGGTCTTTGAGTGTTCCTTGTTTTTTATTTTATTTTATGAACCTTTATTTTGACAGAGAGGTCTCTTTTACAGAAGAGCCCTTTAATTACAAAGAATATACATATCGATACACTATGAAAAGCAAAACATAGATACAAAACACATTCATAGAAAACAAACGCATTTAAATCAGCTGTCTGAATAGAGGAACCAAATCATCACATTTTTGATTTTGAGATTATTCCACACGTAAGGTGCAAAAAAACTAAAAGCAGATTTACTTAAATCAGTGGAGATGGAACGGATCTCCGGAGTTAGCCATCCCTGAGACCGGGTCTGGTAACTCGTACATCTATAGGTTAACAATGAAGTAAGGTACTGCAAATGTTTGTGCAAGGCTTTCTAAACAATAAGAGTGCAATGCATCAATCCATGAGACTTCAAAGAGGGCCAGCCTACTTTCTGATACAGAATGTAGTGATGTGTAAAAATGTAAATGTGCACTGAACATGTCGCCCATAATAAAGCGGTAGTGATAAACTGCGTCCAATGGCTTCAGTACAGTGGCAGCTGCGTTCTTATAGAATGTTGACTGAATGATTTGTTTTCTGCTATTTAATGAAAGGCATGACCTATTCCTATACAGGAAGCACATTTTGAATTCTTAACTTCTTAACTAAATCATCAATATGGTTTTTGAAAGATAGCTTTTCGTCAATCCAGATGCCCAGATATTTATAAACAGGGACACGATCAATGTGTGCACCATCCAATGTACATAATGCATACTGTAAATCATCAGATACATTTTAAAGTGTTTTGGAAAATAACATATGCTTGGTTTTTACCTGCATTAAGCACCAATTTCAGTTCAACAAAGGCTTTCTGCAAAGCAATAAAGGCCGATTGTAGCTTTGAAAGCGCTTGGTCAACCGTGGGGGCAATAGCATGCATAACAGTATCCTCTGCATACAGGTGTATGTAAAACATTTTTTGCAGATGTCAGTGGGCCTTCACTTTTGAATGGCACTGACCTCTTCACATATTGATTGATCAAATGAGTTACTGCTCCTCCTCCTCCTGCACAGCAGCCACCTTAGATAAATCATGTTACTGCTCCTCCTACACACACATAGCCACTCATGTTGGTGCTCCTCATCCTGCACACACACAGCCACCTTATAAATCAATACATGGAGATGCAGAGCTCCTGGAGTTCATGGTATGAACCAGACTGACAGATTGGAAACACTGCTTGGTAGTCTTGATCTCTCTGTTCTCTAAACAAGGTCATCAAATGGATTGTCAAATGACTTATCATCCCAACAAAATGAAAAGATAAGCCATGTCATTCTAAATAGACACCGGCTGGAATGCGGTTTTAACCAATCAGTATCCAGGATTAGACCCACCCGTTGTATAAATCTAAATAGACATTCACTATAGAGATAACACTCCAAGTATATCAGATATGACTCTCATATAAGAACAATTTGTCAGGCCAATCTGTCAAACCAGTAACGTCTGCTTTGACAACATTATAGAACGTAATCTGTTGAATGTTTCAAGCAGACCACCATAGTCCCTGTGCCCAAGAACACCAAGGTCACCTGCCTAAATGACTACCGACCCATAGCACTCACGTCTGTAGCCATGAAGTTTGCCGACGACACAACAGTGGTAGGCCTGATCACCGACAACGATGAGACAGCCTATAGGGAGAAGGTCAGAGACCTGGCAGTGTGGTGCCAGGACAACAATCTCTCCCTCAACGTGATCAAGACAAAGGAGATGATCGTGGACTACAGGAAAAGGAGAGCCGATCACGCCCCCATTCTCATCGACAGGGCTGTAGTGAAGAAGGTCGAGAGCTTCAAGTTCCTTGGTGTCCACATCACCAACAAACTATCATGGTCCAAGCATTTCACGGTAAGGTCTACATCTGTTTTATTCGGCGCATGTGACAAATACAATTTGATTTGAATGATTCCAGAAGAGCATCGTACAGAAGAACACACAGTGTCTAAGAATGTTGTCCTCTGCAATGTGAGTCATGCCTGGAGATCCATCAAGATATTGATTATATTTTCAACAAAATGACTGAACTCCTTCACAAGATGCAATATCATTCACTGTGGCTCACTCAACCAAGTTCTCTACGTCCTCAAGTTCCAAAATCCGTATCATAAGGAGATGGATATGTGATGGATTTCTGGATGAAAGACACGACTAGCCATCAATAACTTCCTCAGCGGAAGACACAAGGCGTCAATGAAATAGCAGCCAATAAGCTTTATGAGGGAAACAAGCCAAACACAATGAGTGCCAGACACTTAATTTAACTAAAACTACCGTACATAAATACAGCAGCCATTACACTGACACAGGCATTGAGTCGTGAATTCCGGATGCAACAGACAGGCCAGGGTCGCGTGGTTTGACCTCGTGATGGATGTTCAATCAGCTCCACATTGGTGCTGATGCTCAGACCTGGAGCCAAGACTGAAGAGCTCATCTCCGGGCATGGTGCACTTTATAGGGACAGAATCAATTCCCTTCTCATACTCTTACCCCTGTCCAAGATTCTCCCTCTACATTCTTAAGGAGCTCATTCATATAAAAGTAAAGGACTGAAAGTGCCAGGAACATCTGACTGTCCACTCCCGTAAATAATAGGTGATTGACAACTTCCTCACTCTGCTGGCTTTGTATCTGTCACGTTGATGAAGGGCCTCTGGCCCCAGATCCAGATCGTCATATTTCTGTCAGCCCAACCTGGTCTCTGAGTATTTTTGTATTATTCTGTACGTACAGCCGAGACACTCCATTTAGTATGATATGTTAGGTTTCGTATGGTATGTATTAATTTGTGGATGTCCATCACCCATTTCGTATGATATGTTACGAATTACAATTCATATTATAGGTTACGAGTTAGCAAAACGTACAATATGTTAGGAATTTGCTAAATGTACACTATGTTACGAATTTGCAAAACATATGATATGTTATGAACTCTAGCTAGCTGGCTAATGTTAGCTAGGCTAGGGGTTAAGGTTAGTGTTAAGGTTAGCTAAAAGGGTTAAGGTTTATTTATTTGTTATTTTTATTTAACCTTCATTTAACTAGGCAAGTCAGTTAAGAACAAATTCTTATTTACAATGATGGCCAAACCCGGACGACGCTGGGCCAATTTTGCGCCGCCCTATGGTTAGGGGAAGGGTTAGCTAAATGGATTTAGGTTAGGGTTAGGGGAAGGGTTAACTAATATGCTAAGTAGTTGCAAAGTAGCTAAAAAGTAGAAAGTAGTTGAAAAGTTGCTAAAATGCTGAAGTTGTCTGTAATGAGATTTGAACTCACAACCTTTGGGTTGCTAGACAGTCGCGTTATATGCCCACCCATCCACCCCGACCAACCATCATACTTTTGTTTTTGCCTTTAGTAACAATCTGTCTTATGTAACCATACCAAACATAACATATCATACTAATTTGAGTGTCCCCGATTTACATTTACTATCTTACATCTAGTCTATGAGACCAGGCTGGTCAGACACTACAACATCCCTCTTGCAAAGGACAGTGGTCCATAGACGAAATTCACGGTGACTACCTATTGATTGAGTGCACCGGGGGCTGAGCCCCCGTCTCCTCCTTCCACGTCAGAGAGGATAAAAGTATGGTTGGGATGGACCAAAGGCAGTAGATCCTTTGGGCAGGTTGAGAACCAGCTGATACTTGAACACTTCTTTGGGACAGTTGCTTCGTTGTCATGGACAGGGCTGTCTCTGTGAACTACTGGCTGGGACTGGTAGCCTTTCTGCTCCTACAAGGGGTAGTCAGTGTGGAGGGGAGAAGCATCTTCAACCCTGGTGAGTCTGCTGGCTTGGTGAATGTGGTAGCTTGTTGCGTGTACTAGCTGGGTTTTCTGAGGCATAGACTACCTGACGATGTAGACAATCTGAGGATGCAACCACGGGCTCCTTTCCATCACTGGCTTGCATGCACTGTTTGTTGTTAAAATTTAGGCATGAGAAAGCTCTCCTGGTGAATAATTGGGGCAAATTGCACACAAGATGTGCAACAGGTAGTTTCAATAGTCGTTACATTTGACAAGCCATTCATCTTTCATATATTAATAATTTAATTATTGACAAGCTCAGAGAATACATTATCATGCAGAACATGACTCGATAGTTCCGAATCATATGTAAAGAGGATGAATGTGTTACTGGTATTATGTGGAAAACAATGTTTTTGCTTGCCAATTCAATTGTTCTTCTAGCAATACTGTGAATACTACACTGTGAATGTGGATCAGTTTTAAGTGAATATTGTGTCATTCTAGATTTGTTTATAGTAATCACATATGCATTTTCATTTCCCACATATCCAGGAAACCATGTTTATCACCCAAGGGAAGGCACAGATGGCCAGAACAAGATTCTAGCGTTGTTACTACATAAAAGCTTAGAACCTGTTGAAAGAAATTACGCTTTAGGTAAGGCATTTACAGTATAGCAGCACATAAATATCACTACACATACTCATGTAGATGATGCCGTATAATACTACACATGGGTTGACCAAGTGTTTCTCAGGTTTGTTGTGATGTTATCTGATTTGCTTCTCTGCAGGTTTACACTTGGACAACAAACTAGCAGAGTTGGTGGAGGTAGGGCATTAAAGGGTTTTTTGTTACAAAATACAGTAAAATATTAGATGTGCAGTGATGTGCAGTCATATCCTTAGCAGATAAGATACTTTTTATGGGTTCATGAGACGAACAGATAAACACAGCTACCTTTGACTGAGGTACTTTGTACATTCTCTGGAGAAATTCCCTTTGGATGTCATCTTTGTATGATTCACCAGCAAAAGGCACCTTCCACAGAGACCAGCACAGTGTTCCTTTGGCCGTCTGTGACCAGTGTTCTCTCATTGCAGCTAGAGGCTTTGAAGGAGGGTCTGGAGCTGTCATCCAACATATTAGCAGAGGACAAGTCCATTCCAAGGAAAAGGGGTGAGTGCAAGTTATTTATTGCTTATTATTATCGCAATAATCTTCTAGTCGTAACACATTTTATTTACTGTAGTGGACTTAGTTTTAAAACAAAATGATATATTCCTCCCTCTAATAGAGCAAGAGAGACTGAACAGCGTTTTTTTTCTGTGTCCACAGATTGTTTCTGGAAGTACTGTGTATGACAGCCTAAGGGAGAGAGCCTCTACTGAGTCCTGAGTCCTGCTGCGTCGCCCTAACCCTCCAATGCCTTAAGACTCACCACGCTCACAGACATCAACACAACTCCTCCGTTACCATCACCAATTCTCGAAATGTTGTAACGTAACTAATGCACTCATCACACATTGTATTGCTGAAGTTGTCATATACCTGATGTCTACAGGTATTTATAAAGGTGCAATGATTTCGGGGTCTACATCACGGTGGGCATAAGTGACATTTCATTGGTGTTGTATTTAATGCATAATGACCTCATCAGTTCTGTATTGGATATACTGCATCAGATGCTACTACAGGAATTGAACATCTGAGATGACTAGGGTTTACTAGCATTTCTCTAAGATGGAGAGTGTTGTTGTCTTAACCAAAGATCTGCTGGCAAAGGCCTTGGTCCATAAAGTTTCCACATTCGAAGGAACCGTCCTCTTCTCAACACATTGACTTTGTCTTCCCCTAGTGGTAAATGGGGGCGGTGACGCAATTCATGTTACTTTCCACAGTCAAATATTATAAGGTATTGCTTTTTGAATGTGTTACTGTTTCCAACATTGAATAAATAATATATTATCATGCTAACCTTTGTCTTGGCTAAATGTGTAATTGTTATTTCAGGAAGAAAAACTGATAGGATGATGGGCAGTTTAGTACAAGATAAATATTTTCTCTGGACTCATTCTGGCAGATATTATTATTGGACTGAGTTATAAAAATGTGTCACTCAGTCAAAAGAGATGAAGTCAAACAGTTAGAAACAATCCTGGCTATTATGTACAGTAGAGTAATACACCATATTTTTTCATGCTTGCAATAAAGAAACTAGTAAATTGTGTGGTAACACTATGTATCCTAATTATAGTACGGTTATAGTTATAATTATAGTAGGTATGGAATTTGCTTTTGACTTTGTTTTGCTGCCATGGTCTCTGCCTCTCCTCCCCATTGTCACTGTGGTGGTGCGTATGGGAGCTGAGTCATAGGTCGGGCCTGAACAAAGGGCAGCTTTACTGATAAGTCTCTATCTGAATCATGTAGAGAGATGGATGAGAGTGGAAGGAAGCCTCTGGGAAACTGTGCCATCAGCTACACTGTCAGAAAACAACAAATGGATATTCAGAGAGAAACTGGTGACTTGTGACCGTGAAGCACCACTGACTCACCTGCAGCTGTAGAATGGTAGAGCTGACAACAGGATAGGTTGAACTATTGATCACGGATGGCCTAATCAAAACATAAAAACGCAGACAAAACAGCAAAGCTTGCAGCCTCACACAAATGCACGCAAGCAGACCCAAAATAAGAAAGGACGGTTCAGTGGATGTTACGGGGAACAGGGAGCAGCATTGGCTACCATCCAGTCTATAACTGACATGTTGTAATATGGGTCTTATCTTCCCATGTTCAGCCTTTTGACCGGAACACAGGTTTGCATATGGTCCTAGCACCCTCCCAAAAAAACGATATGGAAATGGTGATATATCCTCCAAGTCTCTCAAATACCAGGCATATAAGAAACAAAAACATCACAACATAGAGGAAGACTGCTGTGGTGTGTCTCATTTGAAAGGTGGGCAGATTTCATTGCTACTACTACTTTCCATTATTCTGTAATACAGTAACTATAGTACTGTATTTTGCTTAATGCTACTGAATATGAATTATTTCCAAGTCTTTAAAGTAAACAAGAAGATTGAGGGAAAGGTTTTATATTGGTAATTAGGCTAGTCTTCTGAAATTGTGAATGAAGCCAATTAAAGAGGAAGTTCAGTATTTTACAATGGAAAAGTAGTCTATGGGCCAGGAGAAACTATTCAATTGTTTGGTTTTCTTTAAACAGCCAAACTTCAACTAACTTAAAATCACCGCTAGCTAACCCTTGGTGGAAGTGATTGGGGCAACTGAGCAATGCCTTCCACGTGGCTTTGCAACTCCTTTCCGTCATGCTGTCCTTCAAAGTCAACCTCCCTCCCTGGTCAGCCTGGAGCAGCTCCATTTGGACGCCAACCGTCTGCAGTCCATTGGCCCGTGCTGTTTGAGGTTTGGCCAGCCTGACCGAGCTGGAGGTCAGCAACAACGCCATCGCTCAACTTGCCTCCGACGTCGTCCTCCTCAACCTGGGGGGGGGGAACTGCCTGCAGCAGCTGCCCCCAACCGTGTGCCACTCACTGACATGGCTTCAGTTCCTAATTGTTACGGATACAGGTATCCTGTGTGTGTATTTGTTTCTCCTCTCCTTCTGCCCTAATCACAGGTGTCCCTTGTTTTCCTGATTGGTGGTCGTTGGTGTGTCCGACATCCGTTCGTCTGCTGATTGCTGAGGTGGACCAATCAGTGGACACTCCTCTGTATTGCACATCCTGTTTCTGGTTTTTAATTACCATGTCACATCCCATGGTTTTAAAAAGCCAGTCAGTTGTGGTTTTTGTGTACTCACTCATTTGCTTTTTACTCCATATGGTAACTATGTTGTTTGTTTGTTCCTGGAAAAGGGGATTTTTAGCAAGTTGCCTTTGGGCATACACTACCCGTAGGAAAACTTTGTCTAAAAACACTAGTTAGACCTGAGCGGACCACCCACTGTTTATTTGTGTAGTTAGTAGTAAGCTTAGTGGTTCTTGAGGCAGGCAAGATCAGTTTAGGGGTTTTTGACATTATTGTTTCATTCCTTGTGTCTTGCTCAGCCCCATTTCCCCAAACATTTACTGTGTGTTTACAATAAACATTTTTGTGTTTGATGGTAGCTTTTTGGTTGTCGGCGTACTTTTAAAGCCACAGGGTTCGTAACACTCATGCTCTACAACAACAAGCTGGAGGAAGGAACCTTCGATGAGCTGGCCAACCTGGAGCTCAAACTGCACAACAACCAGATCGCCCACATCCCGCCCCAGGTGTTCTGGGCCCTTAAGCAACTTGTGGTTAGTGATCGGACGGATGTGATATGTGGTAATCTGTTCCATCCACTGCTCACTACTACATGAAGAGTTTAAGTGTTACAGTTGAAGTCGGAAATTTACATGCACTTAGGTTGAGTCATTAAAACTCATTTTTCAACCACTCCACAAATTTCTTGTTAACAAACTATAGTTTTGGCATGTCAGTGAGGACATTTACTTTGTGCATGACACAAGTAATTTTTCCAACAATTGTTTACAGACAGATTATTTCACTATCACAATTCCAGTGGGTCAGAAGTTTACATACACTAAGTTGACTGTGCCTTTAAACAGCTTGGAAAAGTCCAGAAAAAGTTGTCATGGCTTTAGAAGCTTCTGATAAGCTAATTGACATCATTTGAGTCAATTGGAGGTGTACCTGTGGATGTATTTCAACACCTACCTTCAAACTCAGTGCCTCTTTGCTTGACATCATGGGAAAATCAAAAGAAATCGGCCAAGACCTCAGAAAAAAAATGTTGTAGACCTCCACAAGTCTGGTTCATCATTGGGAGCAATTTCCAAACGCCTGAAGGTACCAAATTCATCCGTACAAACAATAGTACGCAAGTATAAACACCATGGGACCACACAGCCTTCATCCCGCTCAGGATCCTAGAGATGAACGTACTTTGGTGCGAAAAGTGCAAATCAATCCCAGAACAACAGCAAAGGACCTTGTGAAGATGCTGGAGGAAACAGGTACAAAAGTATCTACAGTTGTGGTCAAAAGTTTTGAGAATGACACAAATATTAATTTTCACAAATTCTGCTGCCTCAGTTTTTATGATGGCAATTTGCATATACTCCAGAATGTTATGAAGAGTGATCAGAGTCCCTCTTTGCCATGAAAATGAACTTAATCCCCACAAAACATTTCCACTGCATTTCAGCCCTGCCACAAAAGGACCAGCTGACATCGTGTCAGTGATTCTCTCGTTAACACAGGTGAGAGTGTTGACGAGAACAAGGCTGGAGATCACTCTGTCATGCTGATTGAGTTAGAATAACAGACTGGAAGCTTTAAAAGGAGGGTGGTGCTTGAAATCATTGTTCTTCCTCTGTTAACCATGGTTATCTGCAAGGAAACATGTCGTCATCATTGCTTTGCACAAAAAGGGCTTCACAGGCAAGGATATTGCTGCTAGTAAGATTGCACCTAAATCAACCCTTTATCGGATCATCAAGAACTTCAATGAGAGTGGTTAAATTGTTGTGAAGAAGGCTTCAGGGCGCCCAAGCAAGTCCAGCAAGCGCCAGGACCGTCTCCTAAAGTTGATTCAGCTGCGGGATCGGGGCACCACCAGTGCAGAGCTTGCTCAGGAATGGCAGCAGGCAGGTGTGAGAAAGGCAGCGAGGAAGCCACTTCTCTCCAGGAAGAACATCAGGGATAGACTGATATTCTGCAAAATGTACAGGGATTGGACTGCTGAGGACTGGGGCAAAGTCAATTCTCTGATGAATCCCCTTTTAGATTGTTTGGGGCATCCGGAAAAAAGCTTGTCCGGAGAAGACAAGGTGAGCGCTACCATCAGTCCTGTGTCATGCCAACAGTAAAGCATCCTGAGACCATTCATGTGTGGGGTTGCTTCTCAGCCAAGGGAGTGGGCTCACTCACAATTTTGCCTAAGAACACAGCCATGAATAAAGAATGGTACCAACACATCCTCCGAGAGCAACTTCTCCCAACCATCCAAGAACAGTTTGGTGACAAACAATGCCTTTTCCAGCATGATGGAGCACCTTCCCATGAGGCAAAAGTGATAATTAAGTGGCTCGGGGAACAAAACATTGACATTTTGGGTCCATGGCCAGGAAACTCCCCAGACCTTAATCCCATTGAGAATTTGTGGTCAATCCTCAAGAGGCGGGTGGACAAACAAAAAGTTAATTGACAACATGCCAGGGGGGATTGCAGAGGTCTTGAAAAAGAAGGGTCAACACTGCAAATATTGACTCTTTGCATAAACTTAATGTAATTGTCAATAAAAGCCTTTGACACTTATGGAATGCTTGTAATTATACTTCAGTATACCATAGTAACATCTGACAAAAATATCTAAAAACACTGAAGCGGCAAACTATATGAAGACCAATACTTGTCATTCTCAAAACTTTTGACCACGACTGTATATCCACAGTAAAACGAGTCCTATATCGACATAACCTGAAAGGCTGCTCAGCAAGGAAGAAGCCACTGCTCCAAAACCGCCATAAAAAAGACAGACCACGATTTGCAACTGCACATGGGGACAAAGGTCGTACTTTTTGGAGAAATGTCCTCTGGTCTGATTGAACAAAAGTAGAACTGTTTGGCCATAATGACCATCGTTATGTTTGGAGGAAAAAGGGGGTAGGCTTGCAAGCCGAAGAACACCATCCCAACGTGAAGCACAGGGGTGACAGCGTCATGCTGTTGGGGTGCTTTGCTGCAGGAGGGATTGGTGCACTTCACAAAATAGATGGCATCATGAGGAAGGAAAATTATGTGGATATATTGAAGCAACATCTCAAGACATCAGTCAGGAAGTTAAAGCTTAGTTGAAAATGGGTCTTCCAAATGGGCAATGACCCCAAGCATACTTCCAAAGTTGTGGAAAAATGGCTTAAGGACAACAAAGTCAAGGTATTGGAGTGGCCATCACAAAGCCCTGACCTCAATCCTATAGAAAATGTGTGGGCAGAACTAAAAAAGCGTGTGCGAGCAAGGAGGCCTTCAAACCTGACTCAGTTACACCAGCTCTGTCAGGAGGAAATTCACCCAACTTATTGTGGGAATCTTGTGGAAGACTACCTGAAATGTTTGACCCAAGTTAAACAATTTAAAGGCAATGCTACCAAATACTAATTGAGTGTATGTAAACTTCTGACCCACTGGGAATGTGATGGAAGAAATAAAAGCTGAAATAAATCATTCTTTCTAGTATTATTCTGACATTTCACATTCTTAAAATAAAGTGGTGATCCTAACTGAGCTAAGACAGGGAAGTTTTACTAGGATTCAATTTCAGGAATTGTGAAAAACAGAGTTTAAATGTATTTTGCTAAGATGTATGTAAACTTCCGTCTTCAACTGTATGTTACCACATCCTCAAGCAGCTGAACCACCCACTCTTCGACTGAATTCATTAATGTTTCTAGTATGGTTGAAGCATCAGCTCCCAGGGAGACAGAGTCTGCGTCCGAGGCTCCATCAATCCAACAAACAGAAGCTCCTACTGAGAGTGTCAGAATCACCACAAGGGTATTCATGGGCACTCCAACCACCACACTGACCACTGACATTCTCGACGACGACCACACATTCTAACCTCTGAGCTCTGAATCTCTCCCCGTCCGACGGGGCATATGCTAGGATATGAAAATGTATGCACTCACTAACTGCCTTGATAAGTTCCTTTCCTGAGGATGGCTCACCCCTCACAGTTTTGGGGGATTTCAACCTCCCTACGTCCACATTTGACTCATTTCTCTCTGCCTCCTTCTTTCCACTCCTCTCCTCTTTTGACCTCACCCTCTCACCGTCCCCCCCTACTCACAAGGCAGGCAATACGCTTGACCTCATCTTTACTAGATGCTGCTCTTCTACTAATCTCACTGCAACTCCCCTCCATGTCTCCGACCACTACTTTGTTTCCTTATCTCTCTCGCTCTCCTCCAACACTACTCACTCTGCCCCTACACAGATGGTAATGCGCCGCCGCAACCTTCGCTCTCTCTCTCCCACTACTCTCTCCTCTTCCATCCTATCATCTCTTCCCTCTGCTCAAGCCTTCTCCCTCCAATCTCCTGATTCTGCCTCCTCAACCCTCCTCTCCTCCCTTTCTGCATCCTTTGACTCTCTGTGTCCCCTATCCTCCCAGCCGGCTCGGTCCTCCCCTCCAGCTCCGTGGCTTGATGACTCATTGCGTGCTCACAGAACAGCTCACAGAACAGAGCTCAGAGGAAGAAAACTAAACTCCCTGCCGACCTGGCATCTTTTCACTCCCTCCTCTCTACATTTTCTTCATCTGTTTCTGCTGCTAAGGCCACTTTCTACCACTCTAAATTCCAAGCATCTGCCTCTAACCCTATGAAGCTCTTTGCCACATTTTCCTCCCTGCTGAATCCTCCCCCCCCTCCTCTCTCTCTGTGGATGACTTCGTCAACCACTTTGAAAAGAAGGTTGACGACATCCGATCCTCGTTTGTTAAGTCTAATGACACTGCTGGTCCTACTCACACTGCCCTACCCTATGCTTTGACTTCTTTCTCCCCTCTCTCTCCAGATGAAATCCTGCGACTTGTGACTGCAGGCCGCCCAACAACCTGCCCGCTTGACCCCATCCCCTCCTCTCTTCTCCAGACCATCTCCGGTGACCTTCTCCCCTACCTCACCTCGATCAACTCATCCTTGACCGCTGGCCATGTCCCTTCCGTCTTCAAGAGAGCGAGAGTTGCACCCCTTCTCAAAAAACCAACACTCGATCCCACTGATGTCAACAACTACAGACCAGTATCCCTTCTTTCTTTTCTTTCCAAAACTATTGAGCGTGCCGTCTTTAGCCAACTCTCTTGCTATCTCTCTCAGAATGACCTTCTTGATCCAAACCAGTCAGGTTTCAGGACTGGTCATTCAACTGAGACTGCTCTTCTCTGTGTCACGGAGGCTCTCCGCACTGCTAAAGCTAACTCTCTCTCCTCTGCTCTTGTCCTTCTAGACCTGTCTGCTGCCTTTGATACTGTGAACCATCAGATCCTCCTCTCCACCCTCTCCGAGCTGGGCATCTCCGGCGCGGCTCACTCCTGGATTGCGTCCTACCTGACCGGTAGCTCCTACCAAGTGGCGTGGCGAGAAGCTGTCTCCGCACCACGTGCTCTCACCACTGGTGTCCCCCAGGGCTCAGTTCTAGGCCCTCTCCTATTCTCCCTATACACCAAGTCACTTGGCTCTGTCATATCCTCACATGGCCTCTCCTATCATTGCTACGCTGACGATACACAACTAATCTTCTCCTTTCCCCCTTCTGATAACCAGGTGGCGAATCGCATCTCTGCATGTCTGGCAGACATATCAGTATGGATGACGGATCACCACCTCAAGCTGAACCCTGGCAAGACGGAGCTGCTCTTCCTCCCGGGGAAGGACTGCCCGTTCCATGATCTCGCCATCACGGTTGACAACTCCGTTGTGTCCTCCTCCCAGAGTGCGAAGAGCCTTGGCGTGACCCTGGACAACACCCTGTCGTTCTCCGCTAACATCAAGGCGGTGACCCGATCCTGCAGGTTCATGCTCTACAACATTCGGAGAGTACGACCCTGCCTTACACAGGAAGCGGCACAGGTCCTAATCCTGGCACTTGTCATCTCCCGTCTGGATTACTGCAACTCGCTGTTGGCTGGCCTCCCTGCCTGTGCCATTAAACCCCTACAACTCATCCAGAATGCCGCAGCCCGTCTGGTGTTCAACCTTCCCAAGTTCTCTCACGTCACCCCCCTCCTCCGCACACTCCACTGGCTTCCAGTTGAAGCTCGCATCCGTTACAAGACCATGGTGCTTGCCTATGGAGCAGTGAGGAGAACGGCACCTCCGTACCTTCGGGCTCTGATCAGTCCCTACACCCAAACGAGGGCATTGCGTTCATCCACCTCTGGCCTGCTGGCTCCCCTTCCTCTGCGGAAGCATAGTTCCCGCTCAGCCCAGTCAAAACTGTTCGCTGCTCTGGCACCCCAATGGTGGAACAAGCTCCCTCAGGACAGCGGAGTCACTCACCACCTTCCGGAGACATTTGAAACCCCACCTCTTTAAGGAATACCTGGGATAAGATCAAGTAATCCTTCTACCCCCCCCCCCCCCCCCCCCAAAAAAAAAAAAAAAAAAAAGGTGTAAAGTGGTTTTCCCACTGGCTATAGGGTGAATGCACCAATTTGTAAGTCGCTCTGGATAAGAGCGTCTGCTAAATGACGTAAATGTGCCCTTGAGCAAGGCACTTAACCCTAATTGCTCCTGTAAGTCGCTCTGGATAAGAGCGTCTGCTAAATGACTAAAATGTAAATGTAAATGTAAGTCACTCTGGATAAGAGCGTCTGCTAAATGACTAAAATGTAAATGTAAATGACCCTCCATATCCTGCTGGTGGCCACAGGCGTGGTCCTGATTCCGGCTACCATGTACAGGATGTACCGTCTCAACCAGGCAATGAAAGCCCTAGGAGCACTACTCACAAACAGGAAACACTCCATAATATCAGGAAGCAGAAACACCACAATAAACTGGAGCCTCTTCCTTAGCAAAGGAGTAGATTATGTGTCGCTTGTTTTGATACTGCATTTTCACTTGAGTCATTAAAAGTACAATATTGTGGTGAAACAGTTCAGACAAGAATAGTGGAATAAAACCTTGGAAAGGTGTCAATATAAAGCCAACATTGTCTGAAGTTATTTTAGATTTAGAAGACTGTCACTGACAATTTACAGTGGGTTGGGAAAGTATTCATTCTTTTTTTTTTTTGTTGCCTCACAACCTGGATTTTTTTGGGGGGGTTTGTATCATTTGATTTAAACAACATGCCTACCACTTTGAAGATGCACATTTTTTGGGGGGGTGAAACAAACAAAAAATAAGACAAAAAAACAGAAAACTTGAGCGTGCATAACTATTCACCCCCCCCCCCCCCCCCCCCCCCCCCAAAGTCAATACTTTGTAGAGCCACCTTTTGTAGCAATTACAGCTGCAAGTCTCTTGGCATATGTTTCTATAAGCTTGGCACAACAAGCCACTGGGATTTTTGCCCATTCTTCAAGGCAAAACTGCTCCAGCTACTTCAAGTTGGATGGGTTCCGCTGGTGTACAGCAATCTGTAAGTCATACCACAGATTCTCAATTGGCTTGAGGTCTGGGCTTTGACTAGGCCATTCCAAGACATTGAAATGTTTCCCCTTAAACAACTTGAGTGTTGCTTTAGCAGTATGCTTAGGGTCATTGTCCTGCTGGAAGGTGAACCTCCGTCCCAGTCTCAAATCTCTGGAAGACTGAAACAGGTTTCCCTCAAGACTTTCCCTGTATTTAGCACCATCCATCATTTTATCAATTCTGACCAGTTTCCCAGTCCCTGCCGATTAAAAACATCCCCACAGCATGATGCTGCCACCACCATGCATCACTGTGGGGATGGTGTTCTTGGGTAATGAGAGGTGTTGGGTTTGCGCCAGACATAGCATTTTTCTGGCCACTCTTCCGTAAACCCACCTCTGTGGAGTGTATAGCTTAAAGTGGTCCTATGGACAGATACTCCAATCTCCGCTGTGGAGCTTTGCAGCTCCTTCAGGGTTATCTTTGGTCTCTTTGTTGCCTCTCTGATGAATGCCCTCCTTGCCTGGTCTGTGAGTTTTGGTAGGCGGCCCTCTCTTGGCAGGTTTGTTGTGGGGCCATATTCTTTCCATTTTTTAATAATGGATTTAATGGTGCTCCGTGGGATGTTCAAAGTTTCTGATATTTTTTTATAACCCAACCCTGATCTGTACTTCTCCACAACTTTGTCCCTGACCTGTTTGGAGAGCTCCTTGGTCTTCATGGTGCCGCTTGCTTGGTGGTGCCCCTTGCTTAGTGGTGTTGCAGACTCTGGGGCCTTTCAGAACAGGTGTATGTATACTGAGATCATGTGACAGATCATGTGACACTTAGATTACACACAGGTGGACTTTATTTAACTAATTATGTGACTTCTGAAGGTAATTGGTTGCACCAGATCTTATTTAGGTTCTTCATAGCAAAGGGGGTGAATTCATACGCACGCAGCACTTTTCCGTTATTTTTTTTTTATAAGTCTTTGATACAAGTAATTTTTTTCATTTCATTTCACTTCACCAATTTGGACTATTTTATGTATGTCCATTACATGAAATCCAAATTAAAATTAAAATCTGTTAAATTACAGGTTGTAATGCAACAAAATAGGAAAAACGCCAAGGGGGATGAATACTTTTGCAAGGCACTGTATTCATTATGCATATCTAATCTCCTGCCAGTGGTGTGAGGGTTGAACTACAGACACCAATAATGGTTATCTTAGGGGGAGAGGACAGCCACTACATTGGTCCAAAGGGCCAGAGCATTACAGATTTAGGCTAACTCTTGTCAGTAGTATTGATGACTACACAGAATTAGCAAACCATTTCTCAATGATGTTGGGTGAACCATGTTTCCCCGTAGCAGTTGGTACATTCCCCTGCTACAGTATAAGCAAAGCAACTTTTTATTCATCCTAGCCATTTGCAATTCTTTATCACAGGATAAAGTCATAACATATACTTAAAGTCATGGCCATATGGTGACAGTATGCACGTTTTCAGCTATACAGAGATAGGCTGCATCTAAAGAGTGGGGAAGAAAGGGATCATGGCTTATTAGGTTGACAGAAATGTTCCAGTTGATAGAGGTCATACTGTTTTTGCAGCCGGGGAAAGTAGGCCTAACCACCTGAATAAAAATATCTTATTGTCATAAGATTATCTTATTCCTGCCACTCCCACTAGTAATAGTGGAGGTGTGTAAAGATGGCGGCCCCCATGCACTTCCTCATTTTGCTAACTTCGCCGTATTGTACATTGCTCTCCGTTACTCTTTTTTTGTATGGTCATTAGCAGAGTATACATGATCCCAATTTTAGGTTCAAGACGCCGGCAATTTGAAAAACCGAAAACATCGATTTTGCTGATTTATTGGCACATTGAACCATGTTTCGCGCCATAGTTTAAACAGTCAGTGGATCGTGCTAAAACAATGACCTCATATCTGAATTGTACCATCTTTATACAAATTTGCCATTCTGAGTGATCCTAATAGGCTCATATCTATTTAATTGCTGAGAGACATATTGGTAGGCCAACAGGTGTGTTTGATGAAAATGTTATTTGTTTTGGGTGACCCCACACATCACAAGACACATTTCTATCACTCAAATGTGTCAACACATTGAAAAAAGCAGAAACAAGAATCACAGGACAATAAGGACAGATATGTTTAAGTATTGCTGGACTACCTCCTTTGCCATCCTAAAAACAGGAAGCTGCCACACATTTCTCAATATCATTCATAGTGTAGTAACACATTATCGTTTCGAAATGATCTTTCCAATGGTCCTTCAAAAAAATAGAGCCAGTAATTTCACAAACTGCCATGACAAACAAAACCACAATGATTGGGACATAGTTAGCATTCCCGATGAGTGGTTTGAGGTGTAGGTCAAACGGAAAGGGACAGTAACTTATAATGACAGTATATTATTCTTCAGTTTTAAAAACAGAATCAATATGAAACATTGTATAAGGGATTCATTTATCAACATTGAAGAAAGTTGCCTATTCTTCAATACAATTGCTTTATCCCATTACAATTGTGTTTGCAGATTTTAGAACTATAAGTACTTTGAAAAACAAAGTACTAGGATTAAGTCCCTGAAAGGGTTATCAAATCTGAAAGGGCACAAATTCAAAATACTTTGGATATTTAACGACATAATTAATGACATAAATTCCTTGCCTGATGACTCAAACTGAATTATTTCGCTGCTCTATCATTCATTACATACTTCAGTCTGAGACCGCCATCATTGAAGTTGTTTGTGGTGACTTCAAAATGACGGGTGTTGTACAAAATAAAGTAATCAGCGATTGGAACATCTCTAACCAATCAGAGTATCAAAGCCAATGCCGAATTTTCAAAACGCCACTTTACCCAAATGTGTTCTGGCTCTGGTCCAACCCATCGGTTTCTGGGACCAATCAGAATGGCTAGAATGTTTTTCCGTTCCAGAAATCGTCGGTTAGGTACTCAGATCCAGACTCATTGCGGAGCAGAAACTAACGTCTGTGGGCGTGGCGTAGAGTTTGGTCGGAGCAAGGAGTTTGGGTAGCCAGGCAAATAAATTCCACGCCAAAATAAAACAAACAGCGAACAAAAGAGAATGAATTGCTGAAAAGCACCAAGTTCATCACAATGGTGACTGGTGATTAAGCCTTTCCAGTACATTGAGCTCCCATAATAGTGGTTAGAGATCACACTATTCACATCACTGACACACACACAAATAGCTCACATCAAACACGTGATCTGAGGGAAAAGAGAGCGAAAGTATGGACAGGAAATAGCAACACTGTTTTTCCCCATTCCCATAAGTCATGAGAACAATGCCTTAAAAACAGCTGTCATAGGTTATAGGGTTAGAGTTTGAATCGTCCGAATATTTTCAGTAAATAGGGAGTCATTGCAAACTGGCCAATCCAAACATTTTAATTCACGAAAGGGAATTCCAAAGAAATCGGCTGTACACGCTGTTAAAATGAAGTGCTTTGTAACACTTAAAACGAGTTGCAACTGAGCTGCCACCACCTTGAAAGGAGATGAAAGCTTAACTTTGCTGGAGTATTGAAACACATGGTTGTGAGGGTATTGGGACAGATTTAAGTTGTTCTGAAACGTTCATCCTGAGGTGTTCTGAAACGTTCATCCTGAGGTGTTCTGAAACCTTCATCCTGAGGTGTTCTGAAACATTCATCCTGAGGTGTTCTGAAACCTTCATCCTGAGGTGTTCTGAAACATTCATCCTGAGGTGTTCTGAAACCTTCATCCTGAGGTGTTCTGAAACCTTCATCCTGAGGTGTTCTGAAACGTTCATCCTGAGGTGTTCTGAAACATTCATCCTGAGGTGTTCTGAAACATTCATCCTGAGGTGTTCTGAAACGTTCATCCTGAGGTGTTCTGAAACCTTCATCCTGAGGTGTTCTGAAACGTTCATCCTGAGGTGTTCTGAAACATTCATCCTGAGGTGTTCTGAAACATTCATCCTGAGGTGTTCTGAAACGTTCATCCTGAGGTGTTCTGAAACATGACATGGTGTGTTGTAACACCACATAATCAAGAGTTGTGCAGCACCTTGCCAGAGACTGGGAGCACTAACCCGGAAAAGGTTGAAAACACCATGATGGTGTTTCGTATCTTGTCTAGTGCAGAATTAGATCCCTTCTTCTGGAGTTTCCAAATATTGTAAATGGGAGTCCCTGGTCTTACAGTGTATTCACTGTTCTACATACTCCACAGCAGTAATGCCAAAATGTCAAATGTACAGTATTATGCTCAAACAAAGGACATGAGAAAATAGTTAGCTTGTAACACTTTACTGTAGGTGTCCTTAATCATGCACTCATAAAGCCTTTATAACAGCTACAGTTGAAGTTGGAAGTTTACATACACCTTAGCCAAATACATTTAAACTCAGTTTTGCGCAATTCCTGACATTTATTCCTAGTAAACATTCCCTGTCTTAGGTCAGTTATGATCACCACTTTATCTTAAGAATGTGAAATGTCAGAATAATAGTAGAGAGAATAATTGATTTCAGCTTTTATTTCTTTCATCACATTCCCAGTGGGTCAGAAGTTTACATAAACTCAATTAGTATTTGGTAGCATTGCCTTTAAATTGTTTAACTTGGGTCAAACGTTTCAGGTAGCCTTCCACAAGCTTCCCACAATAAGTTGGGTGAATTTTGGCCCATTCCTCCTGACAGAGCTGGTGTAACTGAGTCAGGTTTGTAGGCCTCCTTGCTCGCACACGCTTTTTCAGTTCTGCCCAAAAATTGTCTATAGGATTGAGGTCAGGGATTTGTGATGGCCACTCCAATATCTAGACTTTGTTGTCCGTAAGCCATTTTGCCACAACTTTGGAAGTATGCTTGGGGTCATTGTCCATTCGGAAGACCCATTTGCGACCAAGCTTTAACTTCCTGACTGATGTCTTGAGATGTTGCTTCAATATATCCACATAATTTTCCTTCCTCATGATGCCATCTATTTTGTGAAGTGCACCAGTCACTCCTGCAGCAAAGCACCCCCACAGCATGATGCTGCCTGCCCCGTGCTTCACGGTTGGGATGGTGTTCTTCGGCTTGCAAGCTTACCCCCTTTTTCCTCCAAACATAACAATGGTCATTATGGCCAAACAGTTCTATTTTTGTTTCATCAGACCAGTGGACATTTCTCCAAAAAGTACGATCTTTGTCCCCACGTGCAGTTGCAAACCGTAGTCTGGCTTTTTTATGGCGGTTTTGGAGCAGTGGCTTCTTCCTTGCTGAGCGGCCTTTCAGGTTATGTTGATATAGGACTCGTTTTTACTGTGGATATAGCTCTTTTGTACCTGTTTCCTCCAGCATCTTTTTTATAATAATATAATATAATATGCCATTTAGCAGACACTTTTATCCAAAGCGACTTACAGTCATGCGTGCATACATTTTTGTGTATGGGTGGTCCCGGGGATCGAACCCACTACCCTGGCGTTACAAGCGCCATGCTCTACCAAATGTACTCCCTGCCGAGCCCAACACTTCCCACTTAAATGAAAAGGTCGGGCCTAGCAATGGCTGCGACCAAGTCCCACAGTAATGTGACACACTGTGTCACAATTTACTGTGTCCTCGGTACAAATCCACCCCACCTAGTCCAATGGCATTGCCAATGTCTAGTGGGCAGATAACCAGAATATGAATCATACTAATCTGAACCAGCAGATAGATGACGTCACAATTCCGTCAATATTTTATGACCGGTCTAATAGTAATGTAACAAAGTTACAAAAACTATTTCCCTCATCATCCTGCCCCAACTCAGTAACACTGGTGGGCAGATTAATAACATTCCCTCTACTGTACTGAACATGTCATTCAGGAGTCATGTCATATATGTCTCCCTCTAACAGGAGCGGACCTGAAAGAGACCTACCTCTTTAGTCCTGCATTCCTTTCTCCTAGCTCAAGGTCTCCCATCAGCTACGCTGAGTACAGACCAAGCCAAAGAGTTAGAAGACATATCCAAGAGATAGAAACTGATAAATGGAGACGGTGACGACCACGACGCCGCTGCACAAATATCCTCTACCCCTGTTCCTCTGAAATGGGCAGTAGAAGCCGCTACTCCACGAGTGGAGTGGGCTCTTATACCCTGAGGCAATTGTCGCCCCGCTGCCTCATAAACTGTCTCAATGCCTTTGCAAAGCCAATGAGACAGACGCTGTTTCGAAAGTGGTCTACCTAGTGCAGCCGCACCGTGACAAACAAACTGTCACGATCGTCAGGGAGAGACCAATGCGCAGCGTTGAAGGTGAACATATTATTTAATGAATGAACAAAACAACAGACGATAACGTGATGTCTACGGTTTACACAACCAAATACGAACAAGAAACCACAAACACAAAGTGAAAGACAGACAGTTAAATATGGCTCCCAATCAGAGACACCCAGCTGACACTCGTTTCCTCTGATTGGGAGTCACTCAGCCCAACATAGAAAATCAAACATAGAATTACACACCCTGGCTCAACATAACATTGTCCCCAGAGCCAGGGCGTGACAGTACCCCCCCCTAAAGGCGCGGACTCCGACCGCGCCAACTAAATCCCACAGGGGAGGGACCGGGTGGGCACTCCGCCTAGGCGGCGGATCCGGCTCCGGACATGACCCAGGCACGGGTTGTGCTGGACTGACGACGCGCACCCCTGGCCTGGTGCGTGGAGGAGGAATGGTCCTTACCAGGCTGACGACGCACACCGTAGGCTTGGTGCGTGGAGCAGAAACAGGCCGGACTGGGCTGACGAAGCACACCACTGACTTGGTGCGGGGAGCAGGAACGGGCCGGACCGGGCTGACGAAGCGCACCCCTGACTTGGTGCGGGGAGCTTGGATGGGCCGGACCGGGCTGGCGACGTGCACCACAGACTTGGTGCGGAGAGCAGGAACGGGCCGGACAGGGCTGATGAAACGCACCATAGACTTGGTGCGGAGAGCAGGCACGGGCCGTGCCGGACTGACGACGCACACCACTGGCTTGGTGCGGGGAGCTTGGATGGGCCGGACTGGGCTGGCGACGCGCACCACAGACTTGGTGCGGAGAGCAGGAACGGGCCGGACAGGGCTGACGAAACGCACCATAGACTTGGTGCGGAGAGCAGGCACGGGCCGTGCCGGACTGACGACGCACACCACTGGCTTGGTGCGGGGAGCTTGGATGGGCCGGACTGTACTGGGGACACACACCACTGGCCCTACACCGGGATCTGGAACGGGCCGGACCGGACTGGCAACACACGCCAGTACCTCTCGCCGTGCCTCTACTTCCTCCATCCCCTCTTCGACCAGTGGCCCCCATAACCCGGCGGCCTCCTCTGGCAACCCACTGGACCGCTCTATCGCGGCCTCCTGCTGGTCCGACGTCGTGAGCCCCCCCCTAAAGAATTTCTGGGGTTCTCTCCTCCCCGTGGGCCAGGCCTCCATCGTTCTCGCCCAGCTCTCGCTCTTCTGCTTCCAATCGACGCCCTTCAGCTCCTCATTCGGCTTGACCCAGTCTAAGCTCTTCCTCCACTGTGCCCAAGTCCACCCTCTCTGCTCCTCACTAGGCTTGACCCAGTCGAGGTTGCCACGGAGATCTGTTAGCGATGGCTCCTGGACACGCTGCTTGGTCTGGTTTTGGTGGTTTCTTCTTTCACGATCGTCAGGGAGAGACCAATGCGCAGCGTTGAAGGTGAACATATTATTTAATGAATGAACAAAACAACAGACGATAACGTGATGTCTACGGTTTACACAACCAAATACGAACAAGAAACCACAAACACAAAGTGAAAGACAGACAGTTAAATATGGCTCCCAATCAGAGACACCCAGCTGACACTCGTTGCCTCTGATTGGGAGTCACTCAGCCCAACATAGAAAATCAAACATAGAATTACACACCCTGGCTCAACATAACATTGTCCCCAGAGCCAGGGCGTGACACAAACAGCTGAGGCGATGACCTAATCACTGCTGTGCGCTCAACGTAACACGCCCACAGCTCCACGGTCTGTGATCTATATGAGCTCTTAATAACCTTCGGCATAAATGCCGGGTTAGGACGTAACACCGCTCTGCTCAAATCACCATTAATGGCAAGGCAGTCGGGTCTTATCAAAAGAGCACACAAATCACTGACACGCTTAGCAGTAGTCAAAGCGAGCAACAATGCCGTCTTCAAAGACAGCATCT